>NC_088855.1:8565000-8742500 GCF_963853765.1 Magallana gigas | reverse complement strand
AAGTTGTATGGTTAACATCTTTTTCAAATAGGTGAATAGATTGAATACAATATCATTCCCAATTTATTGGGAATAATTTTGAGATATATTTGTGAGCTGTGAAAATGTTTACTGCTAGTGTGGCATGCTTCCATTGAATGCTCTGCTAGATTTAAAGAGTCTTTTTACAATTCAATATACAGCATGATAAACATGATAAAGTTCAAGTTTTGATAAGGGATAATCCCCTGGGTCAATTTTCTGTGAGAGATTTCTTCCTGATTTTTAAAGCTTTTGCACAATAGGAAATTTTGTGGGTTATAAGTTGTGTAGACTGTATCACAATCAGAAATCCTGCACATACTCCGACCGTGATACAGTCATGTGTTGTAAGATCCTGAACACTAATCAATACAAGAATACAGGAAGAGTGCTTGACTGGCATCTATTTTTAGAACACATGAAGCTAAAAATAGGCAGGTTCCTGGTGTTGTGGACATGATAGATGTAGCAGAGCTTTCTTTGCTGTACACATGTTAGTATATCACACACACATCTCTTATTCTGCCAGCATCAGGGAATGGCTCTACATACATTGTTCATTTTATAGGAACTGCATTTAGATTTTCTACCCTTGCTCTTTCAGAGCAAATTAATGAACTCCATAAATGTCAGGCATTATATTGATTTAGGTTATATTTCTTTTGGTCCTGCTAATATGAGAATATTACTCAATAGGATGCTGATTTGATCATGTGAAGATCACTTGTGAATTATCATATTGGAAATGTCTAAGCATAAACATAGCAGTGAGCAGTGAAGTCATTCCCAATCCCCGTACACAACCCCACAGCTAAACATGGGTGTGGCTGCCATTTTACAATATTTCGATATTGAGGAAGCTAGATAAAAGAAAACTGAATATTCAGAAGATCTGAACAGAGAGGTTTATACAAATTGAAAAGAGATTTTGTTCCGAGTCTTTAGCTCTAAGCCATTACAATTTTTGCCTTGTATGGCTCATTATGTAAAGATAGGTGTTGAGAGTATTTCATGTATCAGGCTTATTGACTTACACAAGGACTGGGAATGGCAGGTCAAGCAACTATAAATAGATGCAGATGACATAATCTTTAGAGCCAGGTAGATAATTTTAGATCAGATTTTAAATGCAGAAACAAGTTATAGCACGATAGTCTACACACCTCTTGAATGCTTCATTGATTTTCTATTAAGGAGGAAACTAAACAGAATAATTTGTAGTACAAACAGTCCTCAGATCCAGGACCACAAAATGCAAATTTTAACTTCTATTTGTGTTAAATTAGGGTGGATAATATTCAAACTGAGTAGCCCGCGTTTGAAAGTCTTATCAAATAAGTTGTCTTGAGGGTTGAAATTTTTCTTCCATAGAATATTAGGAACTCCCTTTAAATAGACTGATTTTATGAATAATCATGATAGATAAATATTTTTTTTGAATGATAGTTGAATAATCATATAGTGGCTAAGCTTTATATGGTTAATAATTGTATATCTGTCAGTTAATAGCCTTTTAGAATGGTCTGACACACCCTCCCTAAGTTACTGAGATATATACACACAGCACTGTTAGTTGTGTCATGTCTTTTAGCATTATGAAAACTTGGTAAATTTGTATGTAGTTTTTAAATAATTCTGTAAAGATAAGATCATATTAATTGTGAGCTATGTCTTTAGATGTACTGGCTGTAAATATATCCGTGTGTAACAAACTTTTCCTTACTGAAAATTTTGAAATAAAAGATTCTCAATATGAATCTAAGTTTACAATTATACACGTTGTATATATACTACTGTTTGGGCACCTGAGCCTTCTATTCATTGGTTGCTTGATAACTTCCTTTTTCGGGTGGGGGTGAGTGTTGCGTATTATATTACAGCCCTATATTGTACTAAAATCTCGCTTGAGATTCAGCTCCCCTTGGTATTTGGACCAGAAGGACAAATCTCAGACAACCCCTTCATAATTTCAAAATTCTTACTCAGCTTTGGTCATATGTCATAGTTGAATTTGGATATTTCTCTGTCTTGGCCCAATTCAATTTTGTAGCTCCAAAATTCATCTCATTTATTATTATCATTAATGTGCATTTCTAACCTTTTCATGGGTTCCAACAATATATCCTGCTGCTATTTTTTTTCTTCAATGGAAGCCTCCATTATTTGTAACTTTTAAAAAAAAAAAAGAGGCCTCTTAGAATAATGTTAAAGTATAACATCTAGGTGTAATTCAAGTTACCTGAGGATGAAGAGAAAAAGATAGACTCAAAATCAAAACAAATACACCAGCTGTATTATAGGGGAATCACTATGTAAGGATGAGAAGTGCAGATCAAATTTAGATAATTAGAGGGATATTTGACCAGGCAAGACACACAAATATCCCAATTTTAACAGTGACACTTTTAAAGGAACCTAAGCTGGGGCTGAATTTCCAGATGTAATGAAGGATATGTTCCAAGATTTGGCAAAAGTGTCAGTTCAAATATCAAGGCAAATCAAATCTCATCTTATGACATCTAAAATCAGTTGTACTAAAAAGACATGTGAGAAATAATTTTGGGTATCTTTTGTTATGATTGTTAAAAAATTTGTATGAAATCTATGTGAGAAGTGTATTGCGATTCATCTCATTATTAATCATTTTCATTTTTTCCTGTTGAATGATGTTTGGTCCTTGAATTTTGTATTGTGTTATATCTCCCTTATCAACTTTAGATAATCTTTGAATTAACTCTCTGTAATTCCTATCCAGTTGTGTACACTTTCTTTTTGTCTTTAATTTGGTTATTCATATTTATTTGTCAACTTATTCATAAATGATTATCAGTGTTGTTATGTTAACTGCTGTATTGCCCTTTACAGGAATTCTACGAGCACACAGAGATCTTGTGGAGTGACAAGGGGGTCCAGGCGTGTTACGAGCGCTCCAATGAGTACCAGCTCATCGACTGTGCCCAGTAGTAAGTCACTAACAATTATTGCCACCCACCTCCCAGCGTCTTATCATTGCTATCTCTCATTTGGTTCTCTTTGTTTTCTGAAGTAGTGCTTAATATACAAGCCTAGAGTGTCTATACAAGTCTATTTTGTACCAAAATATTAGCAAAGTCCTATTAGAATTTCTTTCCTATGTCTTTTGATCAACAGTCAGAGAGCTTCTGAAAATAAAGACACTGATGAAATATTTTTAGTCATGCACATGCATAAATCTATATTTTGAATTTCTAAGGCAAGTAAAAAAGAGATGAATTTCCCAACTTATTTTAATTGTTAAGTTCCATCTATTGTATTAAAATTTATTTTTATTTTTCTGGTAACCAGATTCCATCATTTTTGGACATTTTTATCTGTCAAATTTAGTTTATTTGTAAAAGTTTTTTTCTTTTTTTCTGATTTATTCAGTATTCTGATTGATGGTATGACCTAATAATAGAACACTTGATGACAAATGGATAGTCTATTTAAATTCTGTAGTGGCTATTGTGTTGTAAAGGTATACCTAATATACATGTAAGTGTGAGATTCTGGTATTATAAATCTTACAGTAGACAGGATTTATGAAGTTATACCAAATTTCTTTATTGCTGTCAGTTTAATTTTTATCGGTGTATGTAAATTGAAATGCAGTGCATGAAAATCTAAATCAAGAAAAAGTGATAAAGTGACCCATATATCACTTTGTAGTGTTTAATTAATGAAATTATAAAGACTGGACCTTGTTTGTTCATGCCAAGTCTGTATATTTAAAGCTAGGAGATTTTTCTTGTGACCTTGGGGTTATGTGTGCCCTGCCATGAAAAAAGAGTGTCTATATATCTGACCATGGTGTGACAGGCAGTGCACTGTGGGAATGGTTTTACAAAGAAAATTTCCATTTGTTTTGATGGTTATTCAGTTGATTAAGAATTTGGAGCCCTTGTATTGGAGATTTTTCCCCCCAAAAAAACCCACACAATATCAAGTGCAGCAGTTATAATTATTTGGAGAAATCAATATTTAACAGAGAAATCATTGACAATCATATGTGGAAAAAGCATTTCTTTCTTAGTGGTTTTAATGAAAATGAAAATACTTAAAAAGAAAAGATGCATGCATTATGCATACACTTCAAATGCTTTGCCTCTTTTCTTTTGAGTTTTTACAGAATGCTGGGTTTTAAATTGTGCCTAGTAGGTAGGGATTAGTTTCCATTACAACAACAGTAGATCTCATGTCAGAATTTAGAGAGACATTCCAAACAATAGGATGTATGTCTGATTTTTCCTCCCTTCCTTTACTTATCAATATTTCACCAATGTGAATGCATAAAATGTGAAGATTATAGAATTTTCTGTCAGAATTACTGGTATGAGATAAGTTTTGGACTATTCATCATGTGATGCTGGCCCAGACTATATGTCACCATAGTTTTCAGTAACACGATTGGGTAGATATTGGGACGAGTGGATATCTTTACAGTATTTTGCTAATCAATGTGGAGTTTACATGAGGAATTTGACACAAGTTATACTTGTGTGTGTCTCTGTGTAGACATGGATTGTTGTTTCGTTTGCTGGGTTGCTTGCTTTAGTTGCTTATACATCTGATCAAATATGACATAAGATGTCAAGGACAGTGTTCAAGTGAAATGTTCAAAACCCCTAGACTTCAGGATAAGGAATAGCTACATGTTACAGATACTGTTACATCTGTTTTCATAACCTCATAGACATTTTATTGAACAAAAGAAAATACACAAATAGATCAAATTGTCATAAAGAAGTGTTATTTGTTATCTGTGTATAATTGAAAGTCCCACTTTTCATGAACCACACAGTTACAAACTTTAATTCTCCACATTCCCCTTCAGAAGTCTATGAATGAATTTTGTGTCATTCTTTAAGGGAATTGCAGAACTTTTAATTGTCTCTGGTTTGTGACTAAGCAATTTGGAAAGAGCATCAGAATATTTAGGTCATGTTCAAGTGAGGTTGGAATAACTTGAGATATTTTTCGGTGATATTATAATTACGCTATGTGTTGTATGTTGCTTGTTAATACATTAATGTTTTTATCTTTGCATTGTATAGTACTTCTACTGTATTATGCCTATCTGGACTTAACCACTGCAATAGCAAAATTATTTTGGGAGTATTTATTTCATTTATTTTGTTGAAAACATTTATCATCAAAATAAGATACCCTACAAAATGTTTATATTAAATTGTTAAATGTTTAGAATGGTTACTTAGTTTTGAAGCAATGGTATTAAATCCTACAAAACCATTTTCAATAACAATGAAATCTTAGCCTCACAGAAATTCTCTTCTACAATATTTGCACCAATCTCATGCTGATATCAACCTGTGTCCTTGTCTATTTTTGTTTTTTGCGACCACTGTTAATGATGTAAAAGAAGCCGTTTTAATCAAGATAAGTAATTGATCTCTTTGCAGTAGCCATGATTCCTCTTGTCCCCGGTGATTATTATAATACACAGACAAGCAGATCTGTTTACAATCTTAAGAAAGGGTATCTATTGTCATTTCGTATGAGCTTGTCCTCAGATTACTAAATATCACTTATATTTTTCTTTTGATGAGATTCTCCAAAACATTTTGGTCCAAAATTAGTTAGCTAAAACTGGATTTTCTGAGACTCTTATCCTCTTGAAGAACATTCTTGTGTGATTATACGAAGTTTATAGTTTGTCATATCTTTGATATGCAAGTACACATGTTCTTGCAAAGTAATTAAAGAATGATTTAAAAAAAAATTTTTTACTTTAAGTTTCATATTGTTTGACGATTTCCCTAACTGGTTATATAATAGTGCAATTTAAAACGACTAAATACATAGACATTCTCTTTTGGCTGAGAATTGGAATCAATGCACTAGCTGTGTAAGCAGGGGGCTGGAATTATATTCAAGGAATGTACTACACTATTGAATGCATATCAGATTCAAAGGAAATTTTATTTTGGTGGTAATCCATTAAAACCACAGACTGATGTTATTGTGTGAAGCAAGGTAAAATCCTTGTTCAGGGTTTTAAATGATTAAAGTTCACTAGTGTGTATTGATTGCTCCCAGACAGCCAAGTACTCCAATGGATGACTATTTTTAGGATTTCAATGGCTGGGAGGCCATTAATAGTAACACTACAGATTTCTTTGTTGATGAAGAATTAACTTCACATTACATCAAAGAGAAGCTATGACCAGAGTAATATGCCTTCTCTTCATGGCCTGAGGGAGACTGCAGATGTTTATAACCCCGTAATGGACATGCATCACACCGTGATTATTATCTTATTATAATAAATGCACAAGCATTGGATCTCTTCAGTATAATGTGCAACACCAATGAAACAGAAATGGTGATCTTAGATTGTACAGTATTGATCATAGTCTCTCTATTATTATTCCCGACTATCGATTTCTCCGGCATGTGGAATGTTTGTATGTGCATGTTGATAAAGAGACACTAACTCTATCTTAGCCAGACCAATGAATAATCATTTAAAGCAATTTACTAACATATCGCAGACCTCAACGGAGTTCTCTGGTTGAGCACATCATTCACAAACTTGGATAAACTAAATGGACATGTTGTAGTTAAGGGAACATTCATTCCCACATGAATTAGACTATGATTGAAACGTTCTTCTGACATCTTTTGAGCTTCTTAACACACCTAAAAAAAATACTTTAAAGCCCTACACATGTTTAATGTTCTATATATATTCAGTTGTTGAATTTTATTACATTCCATATACTGTTTGAGGAAGGCCATTATTCCTTTCAAATTTAAAATCTTAGAGGCACTTTTAGGGGACAAGTTCTAGATTTGATGAAAAGAGAGGGACATCAAAAGTGCTTTTTCAAAATACCTAAGAAATCTGTTGTACCTTACAATGCTAAATCCTATACTAAATACCAACTTTTCTTCGCATGCGAAAATTTTTCATGAGGTTCGCAAGAGCCTGACGTCGCGAATATTTCTCACTGCAATCTAGTTCTTGTATAGGTATATAAGCTCAACACAAATGTAGATGAGGCTTAAGTGTGAAAACAAATCACAGGAAACCAGTTTTTCTCCAGTAAATCGTGAAATAAAGTTGCAAATAAAAGTTCGTTTACAGTGTGTGATACAGATACACTGAAACTTCCTTATAAGTCTGTTATGTTAACAATTTATCCCATACAAAGTTGCTTCATTTAAAATGTTTAAAATGTCCGTAGGATAAACTGGGATTTATAAACCTGTATCATGGTCAGATGGACATGGTCTTGTTCTTTCATTATTATTTTTTATATTTATCCTGACACATACACAAGTTACACCTTTTTGTTGGAGTTGTGATGTCTCCGTGCTTGCTCATTGTCACTGTTCTTGTAAAAGCCATGTAGACTTGAATGCTACGCCTCCCCTCCCTCTCTGGACCTACACTGCCGTGTTCTGCCATCTCTGACAGATCCACGGATGTTGTAGATTCATGTGCAACTGGCTCTTGGGAGCTTGTCACAGAGAATTATAATCTGCGAAATGGCAGAAAGAAATACGCTTTAGGGGATAGCTGCATTCTGTATTTAAATATTCAAGATATTTTGGGGTCTCTCTGAATTGCACTAATATTCTTTTTAAGCTGTCTTGAAGGGCAATATGAAATGTAAGAAAATGCTGTGATCTCTGGGGCTATGTTTGATTTAACTGATGACTTAGATGAAAATGAGAGCTTCTGTATAGAAATGGAACTCCCAAGTCAAATAAGACCGTGTTTATACAACTTATAAGCATATTTAATTTTGAATTTGAGGGATCCCCAAATCTGGTTTACAGCATTTCTGACATTAGGGTAAGAATTAATAGAGTCTAATTAATGTATGATTAAATACACAGGAAAGCTATTTCAAACACTTGCTTGACAGAGTGGCCAAAGATCTGTGTATAATAGATGTCAAATTTACAGGACATGAACAAGGTCTGTTTTTGAAGTTGACAGGACAGGTCCAAGCCACGGGTCTATCAACTGTGTTTGCTCTGCATAATACATGCACTGAAACTAATGCAGATTAAAAGTGTGCCTGGTGAATGGCTACAATGCAGCATTTATAAGGAAAAGAGTTAGAGAGGGGGAAGAAAATAGGGGACTTACAAGATAAAGAAGAAAATGTCTTGTTGTGTTTTCATTACATTCAAGGCACCTTAGATATACAACAAAAAGAAATACCAGAATAAATACTTTATTCTTACATTTGAAGTTGATAAGAAAATAAGACAGTTTTTTATAAGTTTGATTTTGTGGTTGGGATATGAAGAAGGATGGTTATAACTAAAACAGGTGTGTTTAAACTGGTTGTGTGTGTCTCCACAGGTTTATTATGTGCCAGAAGATCTATAGCAAGATGCATTTTTAATCAATAATTTGTCTAAAATAATCCTCTTTCTATAGTAATATTATTCAACACACCAGATGATTACAGTGGTATTGTTGAACTGTGTGGTTGTCAGGCAAACAAATTCAGGTCAATTTACCAACACTTCTATAAATTATCCATATGTTACTAATAATAGGCCTCGTATGAGTCATCCCTCTTTTTCACTGCATGGGGTTAGAGAGGAGGTCAGAGTAAACATCTCGGTGTGTATTGCCACAAGTGATTTGGGGAGTCGCAAGAGGGCGCTTATTACAATTGATAAAGCCAGGTATTTTTAGAGGCGAAGGAAAACATGTGGGAAAACTGGCCTCAATCAAATAAAAAACCTGCTAATGGTGTAGTATATCAATTAGATCTTCTCACTTGGTCCAGATATAGCAGAAAATTGTGTGATTCTCTCAAAACAGCATTATTGACATTAAGTGTGTAGGAGTTTCACCTCACCACATCAGTGGGAGGAGAATATTTGTGTTATTCTTTCCTTCCAATATTTTTTTCTTCTTTTAACACTATGTGTACACTGCATTATAAATATATAGAGCTTCAGGGCAAAGTAAGAAAAATGGTTATGAAATGGTCATTCATGGTTAAAAAAAAAAAAAAAATGCAACATAAAAACTCCCGATATTCTTGTCAGTTGTGCCCTTATATCTTTTTTCTATTTAATACATTTTAAAGTATTTCTGTTGTTCCGAAATGTTTAGGCCATGATGTGAACCTTCTTTAGTATTTTATATTTTCTAGCAGAATTTTTTGCACTTGTTGAAAAATATGAAATTGCTTTAAAACATTATATGGAATAAAAGAGTAGTTTCTGCTGTTGCTTACAGAAAATATTTGATTTATTTTACAGTTTCCTAGACCGAGTCCATATAGTGAAACAGAGTGACTACACACCATCAGAACAGGTAATGATGAACAGTTAAACAAAGTTAATAATCTGATTTGGTGTATGTGCAGATTTCTAAGACATCCCCAGCACAGTCCCATACATCCTCTTAATATTTTATTTGGCAAGCCTGGACACTGTGATGGAAACCCATATACTTATCAAAATTAGATTGGTTTAAAATTTTCTGGACATAATTATATTTTAGATAAATCACAAATGCAAGACTTGTTTAAGATTATTCTTGCAAATGTGTAACCGTTGAAGAAGCTACGTTATGAAATCAATAAAAAAAAAACACACTTAATTAAAAAGAACATAGCTGAAAGCTATGAATAGACTTGTTCTAATTTTATTAAGTTCAATACTTAGCACTCGGGTTGAAAATCAATAATTATGTCTTAGAAAGGAAAACAACGCGAGTCTTGTTACATCACAGGCTGCAGTCATGATAAAGCAATATATGTTCGTTTAACACTGTCCACACATCAATGTTTGTTAATTGAAAGATATGCCCTTTGTGTTAGGGATGGTAGTGGCCACACAGAAATTCATTACAGGTACTTCATGTATATTTTGGGGATGTAATTTATTTGATTTTTTTTAAATCTCATGGAGAATTTCATTGCATAAAACATGATTGAATGCATTAAGATTTCTGATAGATGTTAATTGATTATGACAAGATTTGAAGAGTGACTTACTTCAGTACCAAAAATAAACAAAATGGAGTAAATTTGAAATCTTACCAGATCCCCCCCCCTTTTCAAACTGACCATTATGGTACATGAAGTCCAATTGTATGAACTTTTTATTCTTTTTTATTGTATGCTTCTATGATAGAAGTCTAAATCTTTCACCCACCCACCCTTAACTAATCATTTAAAAAGAAAAATGGAGAATATTTTGTAATTTATCTGGAAAGAATTTAATTTACCTGAATGTATTTGTTACAAACTTGTAATAAAATTGTATTTGTTAATAAAACTTTACCTGAAAAAGTAATAGTAATGCCTAATGGTAGGAAATACATATCCCTGCCAATCAGAAACATTAACTTCACAATAAATAGATCATGTGCCACACCCTTATTCTATTTTGAAATTATGTAAAGCAGCTTGTTAATTGTACACAAGACTCACAAGTACAGAACATGTAATAAAATACCTGTGGTCGAGAGCAGGCTTTGATGCCTAGGTGAATCACGGGGTTTTTTATGGACACACTAAGTGAAGCCAGACCCTGCCGAGAGCTAGCAGACACAGATCAAATCTTGTTTATTTGTTTAAAAAATTGATTTGAGGGCTATTTTTAGATATGTATGAGAATACAGCAGTTGGCATTGTTATGAATTGCACAGTTAATAGTTTATCTGTGGTTTTAATTATTTTCTCAAAACAGGTAGTTTTGAAAGCTGAATGATTTATCTGTTTAACACCTGGCAGCCTACTGCACAGTGCATTTAGTCAAATTACAAGAAAAGCATCTGTATATTAAGACATTGAACTGCTGCATGGTTTTGTTATCTGACCAGTGACATTGATAGCTTTCAATGCCTCTCCATGTTCTGCCTTACCACGCCCTTCAATTCAAATGCCCATGCCCCTTAATTTTCTGCCTTTCGTACCCTTAAATGCTTTGGCTTAGTGCCATGCCACTCAGTGCTTATGCCCATACCCCTCAATGTTCTATCTGACTATGCCCTCCAATGTCTTTGCCTTACCATGCCCCTAAATGACATGCCCTTGTCCCTCATGTTTATCGTTCCAGCTTTATTGATCTGCATCACAATGCTCATGCCCCTCAGTGCTCAACAAACCCTGGTACTGGGTCGAGGGGTGGTACCATGAAATTCTTTCACTCAGTTTATTAGCTTTCATTTAGTTTTTTTTATAACACAGCTGACTACTAAGAAGAATAATACTAAGGATTAGTCAGCGAAAAGATTGTTGACAACAGCAGACATGTTCTGCATATGTTGTTGTCTGTATATTGTTGGGAAATCCTCTTACAACTGAAGACCCAGGGGTCAGGCTCGTTGAATGAACCCACAGCCAGCTGACGGTGGCATATGTACTGCATTGAGTTTACCATTACACATAGGTCACCAAACTACAGGCTTCCTCAGATTTTTAAATCCCATTAAAGTTGGACTTCATTCAAGTTTCATACCAGCTTTGTATGACTTGATTGAACTCTCTGCTACCTTGACTATTTTTAGACATGCAATTCTTTTTAATTCTGATGGAATATCTCAAGGCACACTGAGAATATTATAGGCTATCATTGACTTTCCATGAATGACCTGATTTTCATATACAAACAATTGATATATATAAAATTTGTTCTTCACTATAATATTTTCCCCATGTATCTGAATTTCTTTAGGTTTGATTAGTCATCATATATGTAATAGTTTAGAAAGTGTTTGAATAATTTGTGTTCCACTGGTATTTTGGCACCCTAAAAAAGATCCAAATGAAGCAAAACTAATATGGGTACAAAAATTTCTCTTCATGTTTTAGTAAGACAGTAGTTTTATCACTGTTCAACTTCTTTTTTTTTTTGCAGGATATATTACGTTGTCGAGTATTAACATCAGGAATATTTGAAACAAGATTTACAGTTGACAAAGTTAATTTTCAGTGAGTATTGCCCATAGAAAAACTTTTTTCAGATATCAGACTTATATTTTGTTACTTATTACCCATAATTTTTGGTTAATAAATGGATTTTGAATGATCTGGCTTACACACATACATATTGATATATATCTTCAAAATTGATACAACGGAAGATGTTATCTGGGTTTTGTGCACCTTGATTTGTTGGATCTGACAACAGAAATGTTGCCCAAAGCAAATGGGCAACATTATTGTCTTTAAGTTCCAACAAATCATCCCAAAACTTGTAAAACAAATGCATGTATATTTTAACAATTAAATTGTGAATTTTATCATTTACACTCCATTGCTCTCTCCAAGTTTACATTGAAAAGCTTATTTTCACTGATTCAAGTTGATCTAGTTAGGATTGTCTTGTCTCAGATTCTGAATATTATTATTACGGTATTTAATTTTTATCAATTATTTTTTTGTATTTTGAAACAGATCATTAACTACATTTTGGTTAAATGTTACAAGTACTGGTAATATTAAGATAATTTTCATTCTTTGAATTATGGTTAATACATTTAAGAAACATTCTAAAAATGAAGAATTTGATTCGTTTTTAAAAGGCGAATAGGATGTTGCATGTAAACCTAAAGAGCAGCAAGTTTTTCACTGTTGATGTACATATCATAGTATTTCAATCAATTGTATCTAAATTTTTCAGTATGTTTGATGTTGGAGGCCAGAGAGATGAACGAAGAAAGTGGATTCAATGTTTTAACGATGTGACGGCCATTATTTTTGTAACGGCCTGTAGTAGTTACAACCTTGTCTTACGAGAAGACCCAAGCCAAAACAGACTGAAAGAATCTCTTGTCCTTTTCCACAGTATTTGGAACAACAGGTACAAATTAACAGTGAAATTAGTTAATGGTTGTATTTTAAAAAGAAAGTTAGTATTCATTTATTCAAATTATAACCAGTGCAAAGATTACTTTGTCGTTCCTGGTACCACAGTCACTTCCTATAACACATTGAGTTAAGGACAATCTTTGTACGTGGTATTCAACATAAACAACAAAATTTGAAGTATGTCAAGTAATACAGTAAAACACGGTTAAAGCGAACACGCTTATAATGAATTGACGCTTACAGCGAAGTGAATTTCATTCCCCAAGTCTCTATTTCATGTTGAAAACTTGACGGATATAACGAATTACGCTTATAACAAAGTTAACTTACCCGTCCCTGGGACTTCTTTATAAGCGTGTTTTACTGTATAGATGGAGAAAAGTAATGAACCATTCAGCAATACAAGGTTTTGGGTTTGTTTTTTGTTTTCGTTCAATGATTCACTTTCCTGTTATGAATATATCAAGTATTAATGGTGTAAGATTTTTTTATTGGTGTCAAGTTATTAAGTTGTAGAAAAAAACAACTCAAAACACCTTGATCTACTAAAAATAGATTTTGTATGTAATTCAGGAATTTGGCATCTGCGTTTTACAATAGCAACATCAACACCCATGCATTATATGTAGACCTGTCATTTTAAAGTTATAATCCTGTAGTGTTTAACTGTATGGTTTACTAAAGGATGAATATGATAGCTTCTGAATATAAAATTTAAATTGGGTATGGATAGGTTACGCCCAATAAATTGTCAAGCAGTTTTTAAAGAAAGAAAAAAATAAAATTGTTCCAACTTAGTTGTAATTTGCATAAATTGAATAAAATTTATTCCTTAAAATTTATTTATTACTTGCAAAGTTAAGAATTTGTGATCAATTGTACTCCAAATAACAAAAGATTGTATGAAATTGAAATGATAGTTAATGCAGTTTGATATGTTCAGTCACTTGTCATTGTGACATGAGCAAAAAAAATTATTCGGTCAAAAAAAAATTTGATAAAATTGTGCTTACAAACAATTATTGAATGATTTATGATAAAACTATTATGGCTTTTTGATATTTTTCATAACATGTTTTATCGACTTGATGAGATGATATCAACCTTGGATGTTCTCCTCAGTCTAATTGACCTATTAGGTCAATAAAAACTTGCACTGCCCTCATCAAAAGACTTCAGTTATACAAGATATCACTATAAAACTGATTGTTCAATGGAAAGTAGCTTTATGTGTACAAGAAAATGTCACATGTATAGCATGGTATCACAGTTGTTTCATACAGATAATATGTAACAGTATAACAGATACACTTTCACTATACCAATGTTTATTTGTGGATCAAAATTTTGTAATTGCATGTATAATTCTGTATGGAATTTTATTTTGTTAATATTCAATTATAAGCTTCTTTGTTTTGGCATGTTTACTTGGATGAATTTTCAAACAATCAACAACTAACAAATATTTTCTTCTTCTCTTTTATTTTAGGTGGCTACGAATTATCTCTATAATTTTATTCTTAAATAAACAAGATCTTCTAGCGGAAAAGGTTAAAGCTGGGAAATCAAAAATTGAAGATTATTTTCCCGAGTACAAGCGGTACCAAATACCTCCAGATGGTAAGTACTAGTCTCTTTCTGCATACATTTTATATCTACTGATTATCGCGGAAGTCTACCGCTCTTTAGCTTTGTCTCCCGCCTACTGGTCTTATTAAAAAATCTAGCGCTTTTCTTCAAAATACGTTCCTTGTTTTGTTAGATAGCCATTTTGGAAGCCATTGTGGTAAAAAAAATCATCGTGTTTGAAATTAGGGCGTGACTCTAAATCGAAGGCACACAAACGCTTTATTAAGTCAGGTTAAAGACAAGTTTTCAAGCATGTGTTTTACATTGAACGATGAAAGAAGCCACTTTCCGTGATTACATAAGTTGATTACAAGGAAGCTTTGCAATTCCACATGTGGCTTTAACGATGACTGAATTTATCTTTCAACTTGGCCATAACAGTAAACTTGACTTGCAGTTAATTGCAGTGCTGCATGATTTGTGATAAGCATGTTAAGATCGTTCTGATTTTGAAAAAGAATATACAATTTCCTTCAATTGTCTTGTATGTAAAATTTAGGCAACTTAACCTTTTTTTCAACAAAGGCAATTGTCAAAGTCTCAGCACTAAAATATCTAATACCCGTAATCAGTATGATGGTAAATGCATGCAAACATTTTTATTGCTTGTGTTAATTTATATTACAAAATTTGATTTTTAAAAGTCTTATATTTTAGTTGATACATGTATTTTAAATTACTTATCAGAAACCCTTACTATATATGTAGTACATAAAAATCTGTGCTTTGAAATACATGCGAAAAAGGCCGCGCGCAATGCTACCGCTTTTCGTTCAAAATCGACCTATTTTTCATCACTGGAGGTTAACATGTATGCTTTTTATGAATTTAACTTCTCTGTTCAAAGGGGAATAACTCCTATAGGAAGTAAATATTACTTTGTTATTTTTCAGCTGTGTTAGAACTAAATGAAGACCCAGAAGTAGCAAGAGCCAAGTACTTCATTCGGGATGAATTTTTGGTAAATATTGCTGATAAAATTAGAAGATTATCATTTTTACACTCTTCAATAACTAAATTGAATTGAAAACTTTTTGATAGATTTTACTCATTTTGGAATTCATGATGTTATGATACAGTTTGTCTTTTCAGTATTCGAAATCAGTCTGTTTGTATGTATAGAAAGGACATGGTGCACTTAATAAAATTCATAACAAAATTGAGGGAGTAACATTAGTGCTGTTCTTTTTTCCAGCGAATAAGTACGGCCAGTGGTGATGGAAAACACTACTGCTATCCCCATTTCACGTGTGCTGTTGACACAGAGAACATTAAGAGAGTTTTCAATGACTGTCGAGACATCATTCAAAGGATGCACCTGAGGCAGTATGAACTCCTGTGATTTGCAATTTTATTTTTGACTTAATGGCCTATATGAAGGCTTTAAGTCAAGCAACTAAAACTGTACACTCAAAGGGTGAAGGACCTTACCTGTGTTTACTTGTGTATGTGACAAAGAGAAAATTCATACACAGAAACAAGCAGAGGGTTAAGAAGAGCAGAATCACACGTTTAGAACTGGGTAATTCATCAAGAATTCACCTCCACTGTTAGGCCATGCTGACCTCATGTTCTCAGTACATTAAGTGCTTCATTGTTGGAGTTTGGGACGACATCGCCTTTTCCTCTTCCTCCTCTTCCTCCTCCTACTCCTCCCTCCTATTCCTCCTGTGTGTTGGAACTTCACTCCGTTGTCATGTGACTTGGCGTGTAATGAGAGATGACAGTATTTCATATCATTAATGGATATGTTTAAGGTTGTCTCACAGGATTAACACAGAGTCCCTCAGTATTTAATCAATACTAGTTGTTTGTTTACCTTCCCCCTCCATTGTCTTCTAGGTTTTTTGTATGTTTTTGATGATAATACTAGCTGTGAAAGGCCAACAAAAAATGTATCATAGCCTTTGAAGTCATAATTGTACGTTTTCTGTTTTCAAACTTATTACTGTATTGTTTATACAAAAAAATTTCACCTTTTTTGTTACTTTGAGGCAGTAGAACCGAGAGGAGTGTAAAAACCAGTTATCCTTTTTTTTTTTTTTTTTTTTTGCTGAATTTATGTTGGAGATGTGAACGTCTTTGTCTGTTTGTGTCATGACTTTTTACTCCCAGCCTTACTGTATTGACAAATTTATCAAATGCCAGTTATCTTTTTACACCCAGTGTTTCATGGATTTGTTTATTGTATTGTTAAGCAAAAAAAAAATCTTATGAATATTGACGCTCTTGTACCAATACAAACAAAACTGAAGCTGAGGCACTACAACTTGTGGAAAGTTTGATGCCTGTTCTGTGTTTTCTGACTATAGCACCTGGTCATGTGATACATGTTATATGTGTTTTCATCTATTTGTCTACGTGAAATTGTAACGATGCAGTTGATGATAGATCACAGGGAGAGCTAGGTGTGGACTGGTCACGGACATGACATGGAGGAACTATCATGCTTGCTCACCTTAGTTAATGCTTGGTACACAGCTCAAGGTCCTGAGACAGGTGGGGATTCATCGATTATGCAACAACAGGAGTAGGGTAAAGAAGTGGTTCTGTGTGTAGAATGCCTTATGATGGAGAGAGCCTGGGGTTTCCTGTGATTTCAGTTGGCTGCTTGTTGTTGCAATTTTTATTTAGGTTGTTACTATGTCAGATGGGGCTTGCTCTTCTTCACACGTTTTCAGTGTATTCATATTTTATACAGCTGTTTACAAATTCTCTTGATGGGAATTCATTCAAATAGATTTTGTCTATCTGCTTGGAAAGTTTTAGGGTTGTTTTATGATTAAGTGTAGACTGCAGTCAACAGAACTGACAGTGCTCTTACAACTAGTTGTTGTTCTATGTCATCACTGACAGTGCTCTGGTGTCAAGTTGTCAGTGTTATTGTCAGTGCACTGTCATTTACTTGTCAGTGGCTTGGCAACATTTTGGACAACTGGTGACAGAGCACTGGAACAATGCCTATTTTAGGAGATGTTTCTATCACATAAGGGTATTACCATCAATGTACAGGGACGATGCAGTCCATAGTTATGACAAAATCCACAGTGATTCATTCAGTTTTATCTGTAGTGCTGTTTTAACTCAAGCCTCATGTTGACATAGATTATTTTCAATCATTTTCATCCATACCGATTTGATGCTTGTATGAAAATGTAAAAAGTGTATACAATGTCATTTGCATGATTAATGATTTTTTATATATAAATATATATAAATATATATTATTATTTTTTCTGTTCAAAGCTTCAATATTGAATGTGATGACTGGATGGTTGGTTTGATGATAGTGGGGAGAATGTGTGTAGTTAGTACATAGCTATGTTCTGCTCCACAGTTGTTGCATCATATCTATAAATACTTGAAAATCCATCCAAAATCCATCTTGATAGTTTCTGTGGCAATGTGATAATAAATGTGTAGAGAAGGGTATGTTTGCATATTTATTTAATCATTTATTTTAATAGAAAATGGCATTAAATCTTATAGACTTCAGCAATATCCAAGAATTTGAGAATTTGTATGGTTCTCAAGTTTTTTCGAATTCTGAAAATGGTGCAGATTTTTTTTTTGCCACACTCTGTAATTTTATTGCCATGGACAATGCTTTAGGTTGTAAATATTACTAAACTCTTAAGTTCAGAGGCAAAAGCTGTTCCAATGTATTCAGATGATTGTATAATGAAATCTAATCATTCAAAAGATCCGCCATGTTTCCTGTACAAATGGTATCTCTAGATTAAAATATTCTGCATTTTACACGTTTAGGCTACTTCCAGATTTTGTACCTTCAGAATACCTAAGTAGATTTATTATTATTTGATTTGATTTCAGTTTGGTATCTGTGTACAGTATGTAGTCGTGGTGACGCCTTGTTACACCAATATTTAACTGTTTAAGTATTATGTGCTGATGTTTGGCAGGCAGAAAATTTTGTCAGAAACAAGTGCACGGAGGAAAGTAAAAGCACCTGTTTTATCAGAAATGATTTTCATCCTTAAAGAAAAATCATTGAAATCTTTTCTTAGGATCGAAAACAAATGCTAAGTGTTCTTTCTGTGGACAAGATTTTCTGCCATCCACTCGGCAATGTATGAGTTTTTTTGAACTTTTGGACACTTGCTGCGTTAGAAAATTGAGTGGAAAGGACAGATGCTGTATGCGTGAAAGGTGATTCCATTACTTATGTAAAATAGAGAGCTGGAGAATTTTGTAGAAAAAAGTGAAATATTACAAAAGTGAAATATCTTTGTAATAATTTCATCTGTGACACCTATAAAAGATTTAAATTATTGTATGTTTTGTTTTGTGTTATTATTTTGTTATTTAGTAGAAGAAAGTGTCAACATTTGCTGTTCTCATAAATTATGTCCACCATGATAAGACAAAACTTCTATGTAGAATGACATGGCGCAGTGTGTACTAACTTGCAGACTTGTGGCAAGGGAAAGAATCCTATTTTGATTTAAAGGTGACATCATTTTTGCAAGAAAGAAAGTATAAAAATGATACTATGTTCAATTTAGGGCCATACTATAGGGGTCGAGGACGCTGCAGATTTATTTGGAAATTCTTCAAAACTTTGTTGCCATTTTGAATACTTTAAGATAGATGTTGATCATTCTTGTACACATAAAGTTTTCTAGCAGCAAGATCAAACCTCATTTATATTCAGTGACAAATGTGAAGGTTAAGTCGCCTCTGACGAAGGTAATACTACAATTTAAGTAGTAATAAAAACCTGCTTATCGTAACGTTATTTGCTGTTCAGTCCATCTGTTCAGTCCATTTACAGAAATCTGACAAATGTATTTGTCCGGCTAACGTAACATGATAACTAAGAGGTAACAAATGCAAAAAAAAAAAATGCGGGAACAGAAAATTAGGCAACTTAGGTAGTTTTAGCAGTCCATTATCCAATCCGTGTATCATATTAGCAGGTGCCCCCTCTTTCACTTCTGACACACAGCCAGTTATAAATACAAAACTATCTTCACATGAGTTATCTCGCTTTTTGTAGAAAACTAAGAAATGGAAATAAAGTATACAAAACATCAGTTGTATCAAATGCTGGTCAAGATAAACGTCCCATATTCTGTTTGGATCCTGAACATACCGTCTAATATATAAATATATATATATACATATATATACACCAAGACTCGCTGTCAATTGACGTTTGAATAAACTGGGTTTGATTTTTGAACACTCAAAAGTTCAAAAAAAAATTAAATTTTGATTAATTGTAATGACTTAATCAAATCTTTACTCCATGAACAAAACATGTAGCTCTCTCTTTGCATCTTGTTAATCGTGAATTCTGACGTTCAAGGTTAATAGATTATACATCTTTCTAAATCATTGATGGGCATATACGAATACATATCCATACATTTGCGAATCTTGGAAACAAAGTGCGTTGGTATTTTCCCCGCGCAAAATATCGGTTAAACTTTATAATTTTTATCCAAATGAATTATTATATTATTTATTCATGATTTTTTTCACTGAACGAATATCTCTAAAAAATAAAAACAAATATTTGGCAATTCACGAGTACATGCAAAATTTTGCTTCAATTGGTGTACAATGGAAATGCGACCATGAACCTACATGTAAAGGCCGCAAGCTCGCCTCACCCATATATAAAGATTAGCCCCAGTAGTTTAGCCGAACATTTGTTGTATACAAGCACAAAAGATGATAAATTTTCAACATCTCAGATGTACCTGTGAACATATTTACACACCTTAATTTTCCCTCCTCTATTTTTAAAAGTCGGTTTTGGAACTCGCATCGTATTATCCAGTATCTAGTACATTTAATGACAACTTTTCGATAATGAATAATGTTTACATTGTTTTATGATGAATTGTTTTTATACTGTTATTGTTTACTTTGCATGGACCATATTGTGATAGATCGAAAGCAATTTGGAAAAAAAAGTATGCTCAGAATTTCAAATAGTTGTAGGGATTCCCATAAATACGAAGAATGTTTTATTCCACGAAACGTCAAATCCTCAGTCAAGGCATCTTCGCTAGCCAAGGGTTTCCGGTCCACTGTGGTCTCTGGGGGGGGGGGGGCAACGTGGACCGAAAACCCTTGGCTAGTCAAGGATGTTCGAAGTAATTTATAAAGGGATTAAGAGGGCTGTATAGTTGTGGCCGTTTTAGGCTTTATTGATCTCCTTTGAGAAGAGCTCTGTGTAAAGATACAGAAAAACATTCTAAGGCTGTTCAAAATGGAGGGAGGAATTAAGGAATAAGGAATCATTCTTTGAGTATTATGAGGTGATAATTTCGGTCGGGTCGTGGTCAAATCCAAGAAAGCCCGAAGGGCTTTTATATGATAGATTTGACCATGCTCCGACAGAAATTATCACCTCATAATATTCAAAGAATGATTCCTTATTACTTATATTTATATTACTTCCAATTTGTACACTTAAAAACAACAACATTAATTTAAAACCACTTATTTTTTATGTAGTACATGCTATGTATTACTACGCGGCGCAGCCAATTGCAATACCGTTTTTCGGTTATTTTATATGACACGCCCAGTTTGTGTCACTCATGTTTTATGAAGTTTTTGGGTTTTAGGGTTCAAAATTGATTCGTAGTGTTATCACAGACAAAGACAGTTGAAAATGTAAATATTAAAATAAACAAACAAGAATTTCAAACAGATGTGTATTTATTGAAAGTCACCGAAACAGTTACGAATACATTAACACTTTCATATAACACACATTGTAAAATCAGCCCAAGTCAATTTTTGCAATTTCAAAGATTTTCTTCTTAATGTTGGTCTGTATTCTTTCTGTGAGCGTATCATGCAGACTGGGTGAGATGAAGAATGAATAGCAATCACATCACGTGGTACATCCAATGGATTTTTTATCCCCGCAAACGTAGCAAACCAAGGGGAAACTTTTCCTTTTGCGGAAATAGTTGCTTGCAACATGTGACAGGTTTGAATTATAAAGCTAAAAATAATTCAATATTTCTTGACTAATTTATGGTTTATGGCTATTCAAAATAATCATATACAAAAATTTAAAGTAAATCTGACGGATTTGTGGACCACCTATGCTTTACTTTATTTGGTTGGTCAGACAGGCTTCTAAGGAAGGAGTCAAAACTGTCGTCTTTCATCACTTCTCGCTGCCTTCCTATACTAACATAAACCAAGAAAATGTTAAAAGTACAAGACCGTGTTTCGTGTGTCCGCGGTAGGTATGGATGTAACTTGAAGCCCAAGTCTCGTTGACATCCTTTGAATATCACAGATATGTTTTGCCTGTCTCTTCTAGTTTTAACCTTAACTTTTAATACGCTATTATTACGTAATATGTTATTATTATATAGTATACTATAGGGTGAACTTTTATCACAGAAGCAAGTGCCCGTGTCATTATTATATCATACTATATGGTGAACTTTTAATACAGAAACAAGCGTCTGTCTGTCCTCGATATGTTTTGGATGTGCTTTCCAGTAGGTTCTTTGGCCAATTTCAGTCTAAAACATGAACGATGACGAGTAAAAACCAATACGTCGATGCTTTGTCGACTTTTTAACCTAGACAGCTGGTCTGTTGTCATCTGAAACGGTCTTTACTATTTTTGTTTTTGCATGTCTAACACTTTAAAAATCTATAAAACTATAAATAGGGATTTTCGATTTTTCCTATTTTGAGGTGGTTTGAGACACCTGTCCATATCAAAGTGGATAAAAGTACATTACAATCAATATACTTTCATCGGTTTAAAATTCTAAAATTTTACAATATTTGACCAAAAATTGTTCTTGTAGAAAACATTTGTAAAATATGATACGGTACTTTGTTTTATTAGTTTATTTCGATAGAAAGTAAGTCACAACATTGAGGTGTCTCATACCACCTTAAGCATTCCTATATGTTTAGGACATAGCATTAAAGGAGTCCTATATAGATATGTTGTCAAACAAATATATACATAAATTTACAAGTTGTTTTTATAGGTTGCCAATTGCTTTCTGCCTTGTCCGTCGTCGTGAGTGAAGCCCTCCATCAAAATTGTGAAATTCATGGCTTCTTGGCCAGGGGTTCAGGCTCTAGGGTGGGGCCAATATGGTCATAGATTAAAAATGTTCAAAATCTTTGAAAATCTTTTACTCTACTCCCATATATATTTGTTAAAAACTAAATGATTATGATGTCCATGAAGTCTTCTGCCTAAATCGTGAAATTTATGACCCCTGGGACAGGGGTTTAGGCCATAGGGCAGGGCCAATATAGCCATATAGTGAAAATGAATTAAATCTTAGAAAATCTTTTTCTTTACTCCCACACATGTGGGCAAAAAACCCCTGAATGCATGGTTATAATGTCCACTTACTCCTCTACCTAAATTGTAAAATGCATGGCCCCTGGGTCAGGGGTTCAGGCCGTGGGGGGATTTGGCCATATAGTGTAAATGCATATAATGTTTAAAAATCTTCTTCTCTATTCTCACACATTTGTAAGAAAAACTGACTTGATAATTATGTTTACCAGGAAGTCCTCTACTAAAATCTTAAATTTCATGTGGTTTTGACTCAATGGCAAGGCCAAAATGGATGAATAGTGTTAATGCATATAATGTTTAAAAATTATCTTCTCTACTCCCACACACCTGTATTGAAAACCGAATTGAATCTGAATGCCAGATGGCGCAACTCAGGTGATCGTCAAGGCCTAATGGCCTCTTTTTTCCATTATATTTACAGCAATTTTTGACATGAATGTTTCATGAGCTTCAAATGTTTCATATCTAATTTATATTTTTAATGGGGTTTATGTTGATTTACTATAGTAATTTGACAGAATACATATCTATTGAGATAATTGACGTATTAATTAATACTGTAATTAATCAAACATAAATTTTAAATACATTTTTCTCATTTTGTAAAGTGAGCACGTTAATTCTTGCGGTGACATAGATGTGAAGTGAGATGATTTATGAGGGGCTGCCCGACTGACCAAATCTAAGATGCAACAAGACAAGATGGTCAAGTTTGGTCAGTAAAAAGTTTTCCTTTTCCCTTCCGACCTTATTTTTTAACAGCTCAGGATAGGAAACATCTATGCCTGACAGTTATAGTTAATAGCTCATTTTCTCTTCGGGTATGTAATAAATTCATTTTACTCTAAGCATAAAAAAGTCATGTGAGTGAATGTTGTGAGGCCACTGAGGTAGCAACCTGGGCTGATGGTCGCCGGTCAAGGTTAACTCTTTCTGATGTCTTATCTTACTTTTATGTAATCCAGGTATGCCATTTTCTAGGTCAAGTGTTTGCAGTATCATGCAAAACATCTTGGGTTTTGTGTGAAGTTTTTTTTCTCGGTCCAATTTATCTTTAACAGGGTACAAGGTAAATATCGCAGAATTAGGTAACGCGCTAAAGAGATTGTCATCTCCATGTTTTCAACCTTAATTAAACGTACATGTAAGTATTAGCGGAGATGCGATGCTGCCTATAAATGTATATGCATTTGTTCTAATAAAAAAACCTGATGATTAATTTATACGAGTATGAACTGGGTTGATGCAGTTTACCAAAAAAAATTGCTCAGTGCAAAGTAGTTTGTGGAACCATAGTTATACTGTCCAAACCAGTTTTAACTCGTATTCAGTTTGTGTTTTTAAATTGTTAAAAAGCGTATGGGATCCATACGCGGTTTAATATGCTTTCTAGTGTACATTGTAGTTCATGCATGCGGATATGAATTAAGCGAACATAAAAACCCCATTTCTTCTACAGTTATCGAATTCTTCTAATATTAGATATACGAGGGTCAAAGTTCATGAAAATTGTGATTGTCAATCAAAAAAAGGAAGAGACGGTCAGTTCTATCACGTACGTTGTAGATCTATTTAACCGTTTGTTTAATTCCGGTACTTCGAAGTATGCTCGTAGGTTCTGTGTTTTTCAATCTAACTTACGCTTTCGATCGATCTCAAAATTCTTGTAATTCACGCAAAGCAAACCTAACAAAAGGCACAAAAAATGAATAAAAATAAAATAAAGCATTAATAATAATACACCATTTTACAATGTTTACAATAACATTAATCATTAAAGGTTCTTAGCAAACAAACGCTGTTTCTTAATTATCGTATATCCGTGGATTTTTTTCACATGTCACCAAATTTGCGGAAAAGGTTCTTATAGCAAACAACAACGACCAGTTATAATTTCTGCTTATTGAATATTTTGCATTGTAAAGGTGATCGCGAAAAAAGGGAAAATCATCTCATCGCGAAAATAACCGGATACATATACGGTAATACACTGAACGCTGCTAAATAACATGTTTGAGAGCAGTTTCAAAAAGCTAAGGGTTATGTAAGTTTCAGTTGTCTAAGTATCAAAATGTCAAAACAAAATCATGATTGGTTTTAATAAAATTTAAAAATAAGACATTAAAAACAAAACAACAAAACACACCAAATACTCATCGGATGTAAGTAATGCCGGTTTTAATGAGAGTCATCTATAAAAAATATTGAAAAACTTGAAGAAAACCAAGTTGTACAATGGTGTTGATATGACTTTGTTCATTTTCGTACAGGATACACGTGCTTTACCATCTCCCTGAAAAATATTCAACACTGAAGGGTGTTCTAGTGGATGAACAGAAATCATAGTTGTTTAAATAGGAGAAATTCTACTAAATAAAGTATTTGGTTATCTTAATGTAGTCAAATACTTAAATGCTAAGAATACCTGAAATCTTACGTTGAATATGGCATATAATGTAAATTTTGTTTCAAAGGACAGACCACTCTAGCTGTCCATGGCTGTGACGGTCTTCCTCTTGGCGTGCTCTGTGTATGTGACTGGGGAACTCTTTAGTTGTGTAGAAAGCTCCATAATTCACGTCTCCTTTATTCATAGGTTTTGAAAATTGAACAAAATATGTTTATTTCTCATTAATAATTTTTATTTAAGAAAAAGAACTATATATGATATTAGTCAAATTTGGCCCCCATAATTCGCTATTTTTAAAGTGATTCAGGTACATTAATTTGTTTTGTTATTTTATAAAAGAGTTGACATAAAATGTTTTTCACCTATTTATTTGATTTATATGCACTCACTGGCAGTATATGACGTCAGAAGTGACGCTATTTTTATAATTCAATCAAAATCAGTCAAAAATTGACAATTTTCTTGTCTTCTTTTGAAAGGGAAATATAGAGCGACTCTTTGAACAAGAACAAACTTTTTGTCACTTATAAGTACTGGAGAGATACATCTTTGGTGAAAATATTTTGTTTGTTCAAGCAGTCGCTCGATGTTTCCTCAAAGGAAAACTACTTCAAAACAAGCCGTTTTATGCCAAAAATGCGAAAATGGCGGGGAAAGGTAAACTTTATGATGTCATATTTTTAAATTGTGGGCATTAAAATCAAAATGAAAATTATGAAAAAACTTCAAATGTATATTTGTACAATTGTACAAATAAAACAAAGAATTACGGTAAAATGATAATGTTCATTTAAGGGGGCCGTTTTAGGCTCAAACCATTATTATATAGTCCTTTATGACATTATTGAACATGATTTATTAGATATTAATATCGTGCATTTATTCAACCCAAATTTTAAGCTTAACAACTACTGTTTTATTTGCAATCAGTATGTACAGATTTCCACTTTCTCATATAAAAAATACCCCCTCCCCCCCCCCCAAAAAAAAATAGCCTATAATAAATAACACCAAATATCCTTTTTTGAACATCGAAATCATGTTTCATAAATGACACCAAAATGTTGGTGTAACATTTCATCTTAACTTCGATTTTGTAGACTGAAAGCATACGAAGTATAAGAGTTCTACGCCCTCTAAGACACGATGCAAGAATAGCTTTACGATTAACGTTAAACTATTTTAAATGAGAAATAATCCTTTAAACACGCTAACTTAAATATTCAAGTACTAATTAAAACCTTATAGGAAAGGTGTATGAGCCGGTGAGATCGGGTTTGACCAGGGTCAATAAACTGGAGTGTTCTGTAATCCCTTTACATTTGATTACAAACATCCGGAGATGGGGCTTAAAGATATTCAGATCAAGGGTCAAATTAGTTTTGAAAACAGTAAAATCAGAGACAGCTTTTAACAAAAGCAGGGACTCGGTATGAAATGAACAGAAAACAAGATGAAAACAGAGACCCACGGGCCGCATCGCTCACATGAGTATATACTGCTCTCCTTCTTTGACTCAAACATCTATTTTTAAACTTTACTAAAATGAATGGTTTGTTAATTTATATAGATTCCATCATTTCTGATTCTAATAATTCCTATCAAGTATAAATGTACATCTATTCACGCCCCCCCCCCCCCCCCCGAATAAAAATATATATTGTCACACATTCGGATTTCCTCAAAACATTTTAATTATACTGTGCATGTAATTATGCCGTATTTCTGTATATGAATCTGGTTTCGTTTTATCTTTCCATACTAACGTTAACTGAAAAAAATACTCTCAAAGTTTTAAATAATATCAACCCAACAAAGAACCTAGCATGTCTGATTTTCGCCTACCTTTAGCAAGCGTATGCTGGAATTTAAGAATTTCCACCCAATTTTTTTTTTTCAGATGAAATTTGAAGTCCACGGAATCTTTCTACACCGACCCATGGTTTGAACAAACTCAACAAACTTTCTTATATAGAATTTATGAAAAGGTCGAGAAATATCTAGTCATTTGGCTCATGGGAATAAAAATTCTAAAACAACCCGCCACATTTAATTATTCTTTTAAATTCCTTCATCTGATGATGTTTTGTGTCTACTTGGCTGAACTTGGCCAATTGGTCGTGGAGAAGAATTCAAAAATGGGAAAACAAAGTTTACGTTAAAGGACAAACAGAATATCGAAGGCACGTGATCAGAAATCTAGAAAGCTCGCTTTTAGGAACCCTCGGTTCAGGTGAGCTAATAAGTTTGGTGCCTTTACCCTTGTTGTTCCCGTCATCAGGTACTCACAGATATCTGAATATCTGACCAGATTAGCCCTGAAATGTCTGATCCAAGGTCACCACAAACCATTTGTCGTTTTTAGCTTTCTTTCATTGACCGAATTCCTCCCGTAGAAATCATCACCAGGGTAAAAAGTTTGTTAAGTTTTGTTTGACATGGTTTGTTAGGGTTTCTTGTGGAGATTTCAGTATTTAGAGCAAACCACTTTACGGCATCAGATCTGCCCGGGGGTTCGACATTGACTAAGGTATATACAGGTAAGTAAATTGAAGGCTATTACAGTGGTACTTTTTATCGTGTTTTATTGGGTTTTTTTTGTTTTTTGTTTTTTTTAACACTTTTTTTTATATCTATATCACATACAAATTATATTTTACATACTTTCCTGTTTTACCCAAGAAACTGATACAAATGAGCTTACTGTATAAGTTCCCGTGTAATGAAAATGATTTGATTGTGTTCGTAATTATGTTGAAATTAAACGAGATACGACCCTGAGATACAATATACTTAGAAAAACAAAGAATTTAAATATTATGCACACAAATTTGACCTTTTCATTTGTTACACGAACGACGGTTTCAAAACAATAGATTTCTTGTATTACTTAGTAAAATCTGTCATTTTTTAGTGTTTTAAATAGAGTTCAAATATTTAGAAATTAAAGATATTGTGGGTGTGTTTTTTACTTCGATGTAGTCGTGTGGGGGAGGGGATGTAATCCAACTATAAATGAAATAACTCGCAATGTAAAGTGGGGCAGTAACATTTACCCTTCATCCTGCAACTAACAGAAACTTTATTTGAGTTTGCAACACAACAGTATTTTATAATAAATAATACGTCGAGTGTAAAACTGTACTTGATATACAATAAATGTAGATGATGGATGGATGGATGGATGGATGGATGGATAGATAGATAGATAGATAGATAGATAGATAGATAGATAGATAGATAGATAGATAGATAGATAGATAGACAGACGTGCAGACAGACAGATAGATATAGATAAATGATAGATAAAGAAATAGATAGATACATGAAGAAAAGAAATACTAACTTCAATTCGCGTCTTGTCGCAAATATTTCTCGCTGAGAACAAGTTCTCTGGTATATTATTTTGCAACATCTTGATCGCGAAAACCAGTCGCCGCTGGATGGATGGATGGATGGATGGATGGATAGATAGATAGATAGATAGATAGATAGATAGATAGATAGATAGACGTGCAGACAGACAGATAGATATAGATAAATGATAGATAAAGAAATAGATAGATACATGAAGATAAGAAATACTAACTTCAATTCGCGTCTTGTTGTCGCAAATATTTCTCGCTGAGAACAAGTTCTCTGGTATATTATTTTGCAACATCTTGATCGCGAAAACCAGTCGCCGCTAGTAATCAGAAAACTCATCCCACATTGAATGTTGTGATTAGATTTTATAAATTGTGACACAATTTCTTGGAGAAATTAAGAATCTGATGGTGGCAACCCCCCCCCCCCCCAAAAAAAAACCGTGCTAATATGATAATCATGATATATGTATTTTTAAGTTCTCCCAGCCAACACAAATTGAAATATATGAAATAGATGCAGCGATGAGAGCTTATCGTTTGATAATATCTATTTTACAGATAAAAATTTGTTGACGTAAATATTGTCATAAATTTTAAGTATTCTTAAATGCATGTAATGACCACAGGAAGGCAGATAACATTGCATGTATATATACCTACGTATGTTCATTAGATAAACTTCGCCAGGGTCTTTCTTGGGTCATCAAATGTTATCATAGATAAAAGAATTTGTTGTTGACTATTTCAGTGTAAATATGAACGCTTCACCCTATCCTGTTACTGACGCAAGGCCCATCAGAGAGAGAGAGAGAGAGAGAGAGAGAGAGAGAGAGAGAGAGAGAGAGAGAGAGAGAGAGAGAGAGAGAGAGAGAGGGGGAGAGAGAGAGAGGGGGGAGAGAGAGAAAGAGAGAGAGAGAGAGAGAGAGAGAGAGAGAGAGAGAGAGAGAGAGAGAGAGTTTTTCATAGTCATTTTTTTTAATCACAACTCACTTCATTATAAGAAACGTCTTTTCTGTTTATCAATTATGAACTGATTTTGACTAGGACCGAAGTATCACGAAAAGGAGAATTTTTACTGAAATTAAAATATCGCAAAATATGCTCCGCTATTTGGTTTCGAGTAACTTTGTTTTGTTTTTGGGAGCTGGTTTCGAAAGAGCGTCACTGTTTTCTTGATTGAATATCTCTTTGGTCAAATACTATATGTAAGAATACTATAAGTAGAAATAACTATAACGTTATAACGTTAAAAGACAATATTATTTATTCACACAAATAACATTATAATCCATGGATTACGAATCATGGATTGTTTTCGAGGATAAAAAAATCGGCAATTTTGAAAATGAAAATGAGTTTTAGATTTTTTTCCCTGTCAAGTTTAAATTTCGCGCGTTTCATAAATCAATTAACCATTTATTATACCCCTTATCTCTGGAACTCTTTTGTGTTTATAAGGTTGAAATGACAGTTCACCTCGATGGAATGGCGTCTGCACGAATCGCAGATGATCACCACAACCACGCAACAGAATCTACGCATGGCGTTTCTGAAGCCCACCACAGCAACAAAACAGGGAAAGATACAAGGCATCGGAACCGAGTAAAGGTAAAATCTATCAAGTCTTGGGAGATTTTGTTGAGATGTATCTGAGATTATGTATAATTATGACACAAATAATGAAACACGCATGGTATTTCTCCATCGCACAAGTTTACATATATACGTCCCAGCTGATCAGTCTGTTGTGAACTATTTTTCTCCTGTCCCCAAGGTCACATTTTCTTTGTAGGGTGAAACTTTTATTCTCGGTTTCCTACCGGCATTACTGGATAGTTCTGGTATTTTCCACAACTTCGACAAAATTTTAAGAAAAAAATTGTACTATGACATGAAATACCTTTTAACGTAATTAAATAAGTAAGGATAAAACCGCTCAGTTTTAAATTGATCTACTCTACATACATGACATGATGTTTGCACTGTTCTCAAATCTCAAGATATGACTAAACAAATAAGTGATAATAGGCATAATTTATTTTTTTGCTTTTTCTGTATAAAACTGCATTTCCAATGAAGTCTATGGAAAAAGAAATCAGCTGCATTCTACTCATAGAGGTCCTTCTTATCTAATTCAGTGGGGGAAAAAATCCATTCTACCCCAGTGATGCATGCAGTTTGATGCCATTTTGGTTCCCCTAATTTGGGCCAGAAGTGTGTGTAAACTAATACTATGCTATACTATATTTATGCGATTCATCTTCATAAATTATTTGATATTTGTAAATATCTCATGGTTGGAATGATGTTCATTTAATAGTATGACCAATTAGAAGATTCTCTAAAACATTCCCTCTAGTTGTCAGATATCAAAACACAGCTAAAATAAAAATTATTCAGAGATTAAGAATTGCAGAAGATGATGAAAGTGCTGCGATGATAACATTGAAAAATTACGCACCAAATAAATAGCAATGAATCTGTTTTTATACCTGTGAATTTCTCTGGGTAAAAAGTGACATTATCTCAATGAATGAAGATTTCTACTATTTTTTACCTTTCATCAATTTCAATCACTTCTCTGACAGGTATGCATATTTGATTATAAACTGTAAAAAAAGGGATGAGAATGGATATTTTGGACAGATTTAAGTTTGAAGCCATATATTGTATTTTTCATATTTATAATAAATGGTTAAAATTCAAATCGATTCATTAGATTGTCAGTCATCTTCCCAAAGAACATTTCCTGATGCATAAACCATAATTTGACTACTTCCAACTGATAAAACAAACTTAAAGAACAGGAGTTGTCGGACTTGTTGATTTTATAATGATAATATATGTATAATTATCTATGATACAGGATAATATAAGAAATGGTTCGGTGTTTTGATATTATATCAGATTAACCAAATTATTCGATAAACCGCTATCAAATTAAGTGGAACCCTCTGTACCACCAATAAACAGTTTATCCAATTTGTTTATTGATAATAACTTTGGAAAAAAATTGTAATAACTAAACAAGTATATCAAATTAATTTTCAATGTACGTTTTTCTTCCCATAGATTTTGGATATTTTAAATGCAAAGTCTAGTATGTGTCAAATTAAGAGAGCTAAAATTTTTGGAATTTAGATTTAATTGAATATAATAAATGAACATGTAATAAAGTATTGCTACGTAAGTGTCTTGTAGGATGGCATTTGATACTCTATTTATTTCCTTTTTTTAGGGGAGAAAATATTAACTTACAACTCTATAACAAATATATTTAAATTTAAAGCATTATAATGCAGATTTTGTTCTGAAATGGAAGATATCAGAATACAGGTAGACTTCGGTTGATCTATTTAAATTTATTGTTTTGGATAATAACTGTCCTATCATATATTTGTTTATATTCAATATAGATACATTTTCATTACATTTATTTGTATTTTTGCAGAATATTATGAGTTTGAAATTTACTAGTGAGCCATTTTAATTTTGATATCATCGATAATCAATGCAGCACCGACATTGAATAATGTTTTATCATTGAATGAAATATCATATTCACCTACAAATTGACAATTTAAACAAAGGAAAGAAAAAAACCCATTGGAAATTATTCTAAAATAAACTCACTGAAAATCACCTGTCCAGATCATAAGGTCAGTAGATACAATGCTAGTTTTAATCATGCAGATCTTAGGTATCAACCGTCTCACCGTCATTCAAGTTTTAAACTGAGATAACATATTTGTACTTAAATAATTGATAGAATGTGAAGAAATCTCAATAATTTGAAATATGGGAGGTAGATCCAGCACTATTAAATTAATGACGATATTTGCAAACTGTTATCACTAAAAATTGCGATAACTCAGACTGTGTCAACATTTATATGTCTTGATCAGATAAACTGCAAAAGATCACTTGCTTTACTCTAGGTATAAGTACACTTGAAATGAACTGAGTGTATACTTATCAACTACCCCTTCTGTGACATGTGTGTACAAATATGTACTTTGATTCTAAATAATAGATGACTTAGTAGATGGCCATTTATAAGGCAGGATCGATTGATCATTGAAACTTTAATGAGACCGTCAAGACATAATGGATGAAGTACAAACAGTTTCATTGGCCGGAGGTGTTAAAGAAGTAACTGTGATTCCGCATGGAAGAAACACGCGACGGCCTAGCACGGTAACAGTGCAACAATATCATTTAAATCTTATTATTCATAATTCACTTGTTTTTTTCTTTTTTCTACAGGGACGTGTGGTAAATATCTCATTTTGTAGGTCATTGGATCCAGATGTAACTGCTCTTGCTGTGGAGACTTGCATGTCGACTTTTGCTTTTTATCATAAGTTCTGACACACGTATATGCTCATTTTCGCAGGCCCTAACACAATATTGCTTTCACTAATTTTATTTAGGAAGAAATTACCAATGCGGGACATGAATCGAAGGTATTTTTATGTATGACTCAATGTTATTACATACTGCATGGCTACTGGTAATACCCTACAGTGCTATTGTAGCTATAATCATATATTCAGTGTATTACAGGGACAAAGCATTCTTACTTTCTATAAAAGAAGCCTACCCTTTTCTGAAATCGGTCATTACTGTGTAGGGGTTGGTGATAGACACTCTGACTATTCTGTGTATTATGTAGTGCCAGTTGTACCGTACTCTGTATTATGTTCTGTATTATATGTTTAATCATTTATTCAAGAACTTGGGCATGAAAAAAAAGACTTGCTGTTGTGAAACAGCATGTTAATAATATATCAGTCACAATTTGTTAGTACAATATATCAGTCACAATTTGTTAGTACATGTACAATGATGTGTTGAAGACCTCAGACTGATTTTAATTTAAATGTTAATGTGCTTATTTATGCTCTTAGTTTGATATTGAAGAAAGCCATTGTTTGCAAAGTTTCCCTGTGTACATATGTAAGACATTGAACTTCGGAGGGTTATTGACTCAATGAGTATACCCGCATGAAATATTAAGGTACCTCCACTTGACACTAGTTTGTTATAAGCATGATCTCTTACTCAGAGTCTATTCAAAGGTTGACTCTTGATGTCAACAGATTTGTTGGTAGTGGTTAAGTTGTCAGCTCAATTTCTAATTTGTTGAAGATCTATTTTAATAAGTCTCAGGTTGCTTGTTTTAGGTTGAAGTTATCTCTCTTGTAATGTGTTCATATATGCAATCAGAATTCAAAATTGGTAGCTTTGATCACGATAAGCATGTCGAAAATAAGTATAAAGTAATGTTTACCATAAAAAAGTTTTATGATTTAAATACATTTATGTAAAATAAAGACAATGTTATTGAGACATTATACTTTCTAAGGACTGTGGTGTTTTCCTTTCCACATGGCTGCACTGAATCAGAACAATGACAAGTAAGGTAATGTTTTGGTGAATGTCTGTGTTGTCACTATTCATGAACTAGTGGATTGCCAGATAGAAGTAGATTGTTTTCTTCTCTCAGTTGTGTGTGTGTGACTTACTTGTAGGAGAATTACTGCAATCAGTGTATACCCTGGAGTGTCAATTCTAATTAGAAAGTCACGTCAAAAGAGAAATAAATAAAATGATATTCATACCGAGACAATATTGACAAATGAAAACAACAAATACAGTGTTTTTTGGGTGGGTGAAGTCAGTAAATTACCACTGCAGGAAACCTCTATTGTAATTGCAATCATTAAATTTTGGTCATTTATTGTGATTTAATAGGCTTTTTCAACCTCCTTTCCCCCTCCCAATTTGAAATTATTTAGCAGAATTGATAAGTATATTATAAAACTAAAATATCCTATACAATTAACTTGGTTTGTCATAAGAATAATTACACAGTAATGGTTCTGAATGAGAAATGCTGTGGAAACAGGCAGCTAGATTTACCCCAATCATTACTCACATGCTGAATAACAATTTTAATAGATATATTAGTTGTCAGAATCAAATTTGAAGAATTGATGCAGTTAGAGTGATCAACTGAATGTTAGGAGCCGTATGAGGCTTCTTGGTAAATTTGTTGGTTGTTTTTTTTCTAGACTGTCATATGTTGATTACTTTCTTATTTCAATTTACCAGTAATTTCTAATGAAAGTGGTATGGGACATCTGTTGATATTAATGTAGATTAAAGTACATTTTAATTGAAATACTTTCACCATTTTAGAATTTTCAAATTTTACAATATTTAACCAAAAAATAGCTTCTAAAAAAATTTGGAGAGCTAAAAATTGTAAAACCCTAAGCGGGATTCGAACTCATGACCTAAAAATTTGAATTAAACCCTCTAACCCACTGCGCTATGCTGTTAGATGACAATATTGGGGAAAAAACTACTTACATGTACCGTATATAATTACACTTCATTTTGTTGTATATATTAATTTTTGATAAACAATACGTCACAATATGGAAGTGTCCCATACCACCTTAAAACAGACAAAGTTGAATGATTCATGCTTTATTGAAGAAACGTAAAGTTAAAGCAATATTGCTTGTAACGAAAATCTCTCTAATGATGTATTTATCCACTCAATTTTATTACATAAGTTGTGTGTATGGATGGGGAGGAGGGTTTTAAATCATCAAGTCGGTTGTGTCACTAGTCAAGGTCATGATGCATGATCTTGATGAAACTGAAGAGAAGCACAAGAAGTCCAAACTAGGTCCTTTGATTGATCAAATATAAAGATGTCTTAATATGACCTTGACGAGAGGTTATTTAAGATTGAGGGTCAAATAACTAATCTGCTTGATCTCTTAACTAACTGGGAAGTCATTGGTGATGCAGATTTAAACGTTAACATCATGTGTGAGAGTGTCGTGGCCCAAACAAAAGGTCATTTGATTAAATCAATTACTGATGAATTTTTTTTTTTTAGATATGTATTTCTCAATTTTATTTTAGTTGAATAATTAAATGAAATCAATTACCATAATGAATTTTAAATTATCATTAGCATTATATTGTTTGGTTTTGAACTACATTTTTTGTATATGTATAAATACAATATAAGCTCCAGCACCAGCCGTTTTCACACCTGAACTATGTTTATCGGTCAGTTCATTTGTCTTTGACCCTGGCTCTATTGACAACTTTACTATTTGTTGGTTTTCTATTAGGCTGAAGTTCACATCAATATTTCAGTAACCAGCTTGTTGGTTTTATCAAGGTGGATTTTTGAGGTTTGTTAAGTACAGGTAAAAAAGAAATGTAATATAGATGTCATTGATAATAATATAGACTTTGAACTTATGTCCTAGATTTTGTTACGTAACTTGCACGACATTGCAAAATCTGGGTTATTGATCTACAGCCCTTCTTTTTTGAAGTAGGTGAACAACGGTAAAAAAATCAAGTTAAATGCAGGAAAAAAATACTAATGGAGTCTTTTTTCTGATAATATTCACACCCTCCTTCTTTTCATGAACATGTAATTTTTGAAATATATAGATATTAAGAAAAAGGGATCAATAAACATTAATTTTTATTCATGTAACTAAATTAAAAAACCCCAAAGGAATGTGGATAATGGATCCATAGTTACATATTTCTATATATCATTTCATTTATCATTCCTGAAGTTGCATTGCAACCTGATAATAATCTAGCATTAAGTGAAATAGCATCACTACTCATGGATAGAAATGTAGACAGATCCCAACTCAGAAACCTCTGGCTCTATCATATAGCTGACACAAAATTAATCATAATGTAACGCCAATGTCAAAATCCTATGGACAGAGGCCCACTTACTGCTCATGCTAAGACTGGACCCTTTATCTTTTTACTTATTGATTCATGGATGAGAAAGAGGAAAGCATTGAGGATTTCAATCACTGTATGCAGTAAAGTGGATGGTACATGTAAGTACAGGCCCAGTGTACTAGCAAGTTGTTGGATCCCAAGTTGTTGGATCCCAAGTTGTTGGATCCCAAGTTGTTGGATCCCAAGTTGTTGGATCCCAAGTTGTTAGATCACAAGTTGTTGGATCCCAAGGTTTTGGATCCTAAGTTGTTAGATCACAAGTTGTTGGATCCCAAGTTGTTAGATCACAAGTTGTTGGATCCCAAGTTGTTGGATCACAAGTTGTTGGATTCCAAGTTGTTGGATCCCAAGTTGTTGGATTCCAAGTTTTTGGATCCCAAGTTGTTAGATCCCAAGTTGTTGGATCCCAAGTTGTTGGATTCCAAGTTGTTGGATCACAAGTTGTTGGATCACAAGTTGTTAGATCCCAAATCTTCAATCTTTTTAATTTATTTGATGCAAGAGAGCAGGCTTTATAAATTTGAATTTTCTATGATAACCCTCTGTTGGGGAATTAATGGTCTTTATCATGTCACGTTATCTTCATCCAGTCAGAAAACTATATGTTGAGCAGAAATCAAAAGAGATATAATTTGTCTACATTATGATATTGGATGGCCAAAATAAAAAAAGTACACAATGAATCAATTGAATAATTAATCAAAATTTCGTTTCCAATACTGAAACAAAAAATACTGGAGTGAATTAATGATAGATAATTAAACATTGAGGGAGGATGGAAATAGAATACGGTATGAAGCCCATCAATTTAAACTTTGGCTCTGATAGATATTGTGTTGACTTTGAAGCATCAGTTTGGCAGGAAAAGATCTTATATTTAACCTGAAAGCCATGTAAACATTTGGAATCTCACTACCAACGCAAGGGCCGGAATAAAAAAGTGTTAAGAATCAATATTACATACCATATATATTGGTAGAAAGGTTCTACAGGCTAGAACCTATTGTGTCAAATTCAGTTGGACCTTTTCTATCAGTTAGAATAAGGTGATTAAAAGTTATACAAAGCTTTCATGATTGGTTTAAAAAAACGACAGAAGGAAAAATTGAGCTTCTAAAGTGATTTTTAGAAGCACCAAATGTGCGGATGTATCAGGAGGGATATTTTACATGTTATTTTTGGTGTGGCCCAGCTTCCATTCCCCTATGATTTTCTCGGGTGATGAAAAAACCTATGATTCTGAATGAGGATTTCAGCAGTTTTAGATCTTTTGTCATCACCATGCAGTGAAATGTTGGAACTGGTGCAGATCACAATCTTAGAAGAAGATGTGAGTATTCAATTGGGTAGATGCTCTCATTTAAGCTGGGTGATTTTTTTTTATCAATATTCTCAAAAGAATTTTTTCTCTTGGAATGACCAGTTTTATGGATTGAAATCAATGCATATTGCATTTTTTCGATGGAGTAATATGTTTAGCAACATGGAAAATTATGGTATTTTAATTCCCCTAAAAATAAAAGCCAAGACCAGCAGGTTTTGATTGAAAAAAAAAATATTCAGAGAACTAGAGGATATGATTTATTATATTTGCAGAATTTGTCATTTGTTGATATTGTAAATCAGATTAAATGAGTTATTCATTTGGGGGAAGAAACATGTAATATGTTAACCCCTTTTTCAAAGAACAAAAATGATATTATCATGATGGCTTTTCTACATATTTATCACAATCTTGATTAGGCACTATACTGTGTATGTTTTGGATTCTGCATTATTCATTATTGAAATAGCAATAAAAGCTATGGAATTCTTGATGTGTCACCAAATGAACTATAAAGGTCCAAACCAAAATTAAGAGGGATGAATGGTTACATGGCCATTGTTAGACTTTATTAATCTCCTTAAAATGAAGAGCTCTGTTTAAAGATGTAGGAGAATGTTATAAAAATTCAAAGTCAGCATAAATGAATTTCTTCTTTACTATAGAATTATTTTTTACAGCTAAAAATATCATATTACATGGATTTTTAAGGTAGATCTGATGGTTAATTTGTTGATCATCTCTCTATTTGATATCAATAGCAAAGATCTTAAAATCAATCTTCTCAATTTCAAATCTCATTGTTGAGTATGAGGGGTTTGGAAGGAAGGAATATCAACTCAGAAAAAAATTTATAATAGAGATTTTTTGAATTTTTTAAATCATTTAAAAAATTAAGTTTATTGGATTAAGTGCTGATATTTTGAATGTATTTTTGAGGTCTATATACTTCTTTTGCTGATATATTTTACATTCTTTTAATTGAACATATTATAAATCAATTTGAATTTTTTTTGAAAATCCAAAGCACTTTATATATTATTATTTTTGGACACAAAATCGGTTTCCAGTGTAATTCGCAGGTGCCATGAACTATGTTAACTTTCTTGAACTTCCATCTGAATATCAAGCCCTAGCTTTTTAGATAATTGCATACAAATATAAAAATATAAGGATGCTATTGGCCACTGGCAAATAAATAGCAGTGCTCAATAAACCCAACATGTAAGCTCCTCCCCAAAATCTACCTGTGTAGACTTCAGAATAATATTGCTTGTCAATCAAGTAAGAACAAAACACTGATATTATTGTCATGATTGCCTAGCATGCTCTGGTCTAAACTTTTTAGTTTAATTTATTGTTTGCTTCCTTTATGTAGTGATAAGTATAGATTATGATTACTGTTGGTATTCTGCAAGCCCTTGAGGCAGTCACGTCTGTAAAAGTTACGCCCCACCCTGACCTGAGATTTACCACCCGATAAAAATGTTTGGTCTTTTATGTTTTGCCCTTATTGGCCTTCAAGAAATAACAGAAGTTTCCTTTGTTTCACAATGAATGCTCACCTTTTTTGTACATATTTTGGCTCTGTTTTCTTCAACTGTTCATTTCTTATTTACACAAATGTTAGACTGTTTGATTTCAATCAATATCCTCAGAATATATTGCCGTGAGCTCCAGTAATGGGAGGGTGTATCCCAGTGGGGGTATTTTACTTGTAAGAACAGCTCTGCATGATTTTATTAAATTTAAATAGTGATAAAAAATTACATTTAATACAAGAACTATGTTTACTATGAATTACTTGTAGCTCTGAGAGATTGACTGAAGAAGTTATACAATTATAGCCTTTTGATGAGGTCAGTACATGGTTTTAGAGACCTGATGGAAGAATTTTGACTGACAACGAAGTCCAAAGTTGATTTACTCTCATCAGTGGTGTATTTGTTTGCTACCTCCAGAACTGGTACAGGATATCTCCACTGTCTATTTGGTATTTAGAAAGTAGACAATGGAGATCTACTGGAGATCTCCATAGTGCAAATGAGGATCACTCTTGCAGCTCTACAAGCGAACAAACGAATACACTCCAGGTCTATAAAACCACGTATTGACTGATATCAAAAGGCTATAATTGTTTTATTACAATAAATAAAAAACTTATTCTCTTCAACATCATAACAGTATTACATTTGGTTCTTAATGTAATGGCGTTGATTACACTATTGTGACATCACAGTGTTGCACATGCCAAAACCAGTATTTGTCATGAAAACTCAATAGTCTTGTGTTCGCCCAATGCTTAATTCTATTTTTATGCCCCTCTTCGAAGAAGGGAGGGCATATTGCTTTGCTGCTGTTTGTCGGTCGGTGGGTCTGTCAGTGGGTCTGTCGGTCCACCAACAGTTTCCTTTCATTTTCTTCACAGAGGATGAACATACTGAAATGAAATTTGGTATACAGGTTTATCATAATAATATCTAGGTCAACTTCGATACTGGGTACGATCGAGCAATTTTCAACGGAGTTATGGCCCTTGGATGCAGAAGAATTCCAGTTATTTGCAGTTTCCGCACATTTTCTTCGCAGAGGATGAACATATTAGATTGAAATTTGGTATACAGGTTTATCATGATAATATCTAGGTCAACTTCGATATTGGGTACGATCGAGCAATTTTTGACAGAGTTATGGCCCTTGGACATAGAAAAATTCCAGTTATTTGCAGTTTCCGCTCATTTTCTTCGCAGAGGATGAACATATTGAAATGAAATTTGGTATACATGTTTATCAGGATAATATCTAGGTCAAATTCGATATTGGGTACGATCAAGCAATTTTCAACAGAGTTATGGCCCTTGGACTTAAAAAAATTCCAGTTATTTGCAGTTTCCGCACATTTTCTTCGCAGAGGATGAACATATTGATATGAAATTTGGTATACATGTTTATCAGGATAATATCTAGGTCAAATTGGATATTGGGTACGATCAAGCAATTTTCGAGAGAGTTATGGCTCTTGGACATAGAAAAATTCCAGTTATTTGCAGTTTACGTTCATTTTCTTTGTGGATGTGTCCAAGGGAGGGGGGCATAAGTGTTTCACAAACATCTCTTGTTCTCTTTTAAATTTGATTTATTTACTTTTGAACACTGTAATTTTTCAAAAGTTCATTTTTTCATATGATTTACATGTATAAAAAATGTGGATTTTTGCGTCACCATGTCCCTTTGACTTTGACCATTAATTCCATTACATCTTGATGAAGATTTCAATTGAAGCTTTGATCTGTATAAGTCATTGCTCTGACTGGTTAAGTTGAAACAGGGGCGTGAACCAATTTAATTCCTTCTATGTTAAATGTTCACATCATTGGCACGTACGTTTCAAAGATCAATTATTCATGGCTTTTAATTATCACTAACTTTTCAAGGTGACCAAAAAGTTAACAAACGGGGTCTTTTCTGAATTTAATCTTTTAACTTGCTCATGATTTTGAAATCATTGAATTGAATGTTAGGATTGATACACTATCTTTAGCTTGATTTTAATTCTTGCTGCAAATAAATTAGGACTGTCCTTTAGAATGATAGAAGAAAAATTTATAATGACATTTTGATAAGAATTCGCTCTTATTTTTTGGAGCGTTGAGGTACGTTGCATTTGTTTTTTGATAACGATCGTTGTGAAGTAGCAGCCATTTACATTGTGTAGAGCCATATAGGACACCTTGCTATTCGATGACCATCTCTCATAAGGGTGTAGTACAAAAGATCATTGATATCAAATGATGACTTCATTAAGGAGTAATGGGCAACCCAGTTCTTGGAAATCCCATGTGACGGTTTGTTTCATACAATATTTTTTTTTTTTATCCATAGGCTTCAAATATCAGTCTTACTCAGAAAATGTAAACTGCATGTACCAAACTTGCTAGTGTATTTATTTAAAGTTATTTTTAAGTCAGATAATAAATTAAACATATTTTTATTTCTAATTTTTCTTTCTGAAACCTTGAAAGAATTCTTTGTGAAAGTGTTCTGATAAGGGTTTATTCCATTAAGTGTGTCAATAAAAAAGCTGCATAGATTTTGATCAACATTTACTGGTAGATCTTACTGGTATTTTGTGGAGCATATACCGCTATGCACTTCCTGCAAAGTTATTTACCTGAATGCAAAGCATAGAACACACCCTCTCACGTGCGCCTACAATGTTGAAGAACACATATTGTCTCAGCAGGTGTAACTTTGTTTAGTTCATTGATTTCTTTTCAATTGAGACATTTAAATGAAACAGATTTAGGATACTCTAAGTTAATGCAACACAGTATTGGTCAATAATTTTCAGGTTTAGTAAAGAAAGATATCTATTACTTAACTTTTTTGCTGTTGGTTTACAGTAATAATCTGTTACTGGAATGATCTTATAATTAAACGGGTATCCTGAAATCTTCACTACAAATTATTCATATTCCCTCATTTTTTAGAGTGTCTTCTTGCGACATTGTGACATAGTAAGTGATATTGTACAGGGTCAACTCTATTGTCACCCAGGTTCTGGGGTCATGAAATTTACAAGGGGGACTCAATTTTGATCATTGTAAAACTCACTTGGAACAAAAGAAATATAGTCGGCTGAAAAATGGGTCCGCAATCTCTTTGTTATAAATATCTGCAAGGAACCTAGTCATTAATATTAGTCTAGAGTGAAAAAAAAATTATAAAGATGAAAAAGAAAGTGGTTAAAAAACTTCGGTATGAAGGAAATTGATAAGGTACACACTTTAAAAAAGGCTACCAAAGTATGAAAATGTAGTGAAGGTACGTTTTGCAAGTATGCTAGTTTGCAAGTTTGAAATAAGGTACAAATTAATAATTATTGACTTTGGCAGATGATTTAGATCTTATGCAGAAACTCTTAACAAGAGCTGTGTTATAACTGAGGTGCAGGAACCTAAGGATTAGTTGAGAGCTGGTGATAAACCCAAATCAAAACAGAATCTAGCTTCCAAGAGTTTTAACTATGTTGATCATTTCACTTCCCTTTAAGAAAATCTGTAACAATTTTCGAATTATCCCACAGATAAAATTAGGAAAAGGAATTGCCTTTTGACCTGTGGATACCTGATGATACTAAAGCTTTGGTTATTTATGTTAGATTTTCTGGCTGTCTGATGCCTTTGAAACTGACACAGAATTTTTTTGGTACATTTATCAGGTGGAATTGGAACTATATAATTTAACACCCCCCCCCCCCCCCCCCCCAAAAAAAAAATAAAAATCTGTTTCATCGAAGACTTCAGTTGTAAAAATATACTGCTTACAAATCTCTTTTTGATTTTGATAAGCAAGATAAAAAGTGTAAACTTAGACACTTATATTGAATGTTGTGCTAAAGACATTGGATCTACCAGTAGTTCTAGGTTTAGCTCCCTGTGAACCATATGGCCCCAAATCTCCCCTGTGTGTGCAGAGTTTGTTTGATTAATCAGGTGTTTAATAAAGTGAGAGGGAGGGAAAACAGAAGTTTTTAAAGAAACCAGGGGAGGATGTACAAGCACATACAAATTGGATCCCCCTTTTCTCTCATGCTTTTCATTGAATAACTTTCACCATCTTTCACAATCTGATGTTGAAACAATTAGGTATCAATTTTAGGTATGATTTAAGGTACATGCAAGTATCAGAGAAAGACTTTTTGTCTTTTTGTTTGTTTTTAAGTTTACTATATGTTCATTAAATTGTTTTCAAATCAAAATGCAGTGCATCAATCTTTATTGAAAGCATTTCAATTCTACACCATTTTATGTGTAAAAAAGATTATGGTGGAGATAGGTGCATTTGTGGGACAATATTTTTGTTAAAAAGTAATGTCAGGTTATACTGATATCTCTCTGAATAAGCTATTTAAGGATCCAATTTTGTGTAATATTAAACGTGCTATTTAATGAATACCAATACTGATAATTTTATCTTGGATTTCTTAAAGAGAATATTGTTCTGGTTTTAGTGTACAGAGAATTGACTAATGGCTTTCTTCTTGTCATTGATTTTAACTTTCAGTCAGGCCGTCATGCAATTCCATTATGATAAATGTAATAGATAATTTAATATGACCGTTTTCCAGTCGTTAAAGAATATTTAGGTTGTATGATATTCTGAAGGAAAATTGTAGAGAATTCACTGCAACATATGGGCGGCAGAACAGGGCATTCCACGCGGAGGTGAATTAAATTGCGGCCGGTCTATTGATACAATAATGGCACACTGTGAAAACTTTGTTTTAGTCAGTGTGTGAAATAGGTGTCTTAAAGAGTGAAATTGATTTCTGAGACTTGATCAAACTGTACTGCGTCATTGCTTTGAATTTGCAAACACCCTTGGTTCTGTGAAATGGTGCTGGTGCCAAATTTAGAAAGAAGTGGATAAGATGGTGGTGCGATCTCAAAAAATGTAGGTTCTCAGGTTACGGTAGTGATGTCCGCCTCTAGATCGGGTGTGACTGTCCGCTCCATTCGGCAGATCACCGTGTTCACTGTGGGGGCTCTTAGTATACAGGAGTTACCGGTCAGTACCGAGCAGTCAATAACTGTATTTATCCAACTGTAAATATCTCTTCTTGAAGCTTAAGTATTCCTGGGTGCTAATTGTGCTTGTAATTGTTGCAATGTAATTCAGATTTCATTGTTGTGTACTAGAACTTTAAGTGTCTGTTTGGTGTGTCTTGTAACATCAAAAGATGATTAAATGTTGATATGTTTTATGTTTTAGTTTTTCCTCTTATATTCTTTGATAGTTTAGATATTATATTTGGTTGAAATTGCCATGGAATTTTCATTTTAGATGAAAGATTTGCTTATTTATTGATGTTGTTCTTGTATAAGTTTAGAGAAAATAAACCTGTCTAATTACTTTTGCTAAAATAAGAATTCTATTTATACTTTGAATAGGCACAGAAATAGCCACATCTGTTGTATTAGTGTAACACTCTGCTCTCTTTCTGAACATATAGTCATTATAGATTCAGGATGTGACACCGATAATTCTTTTATCGGTATTTCTTTTTCTTGGATCATTTCCTCAGGATTAATGTTGTTGATGTATGAAAATAACTGTATTGATTTCACCAGAGTTCTTTTTTATCTTTGATAATAAAATTTGATACTGAATATACGGACAATGGTCAGCCAAGGTACAAAAATAAATGGAGGTTTTGTTGAAAAGTAATCCAGTCTGATATACAATTGTATCATTATTTTTTTTTTGGGGGGGGGGAGAGAAGGTAAAAATTGGGGAGGATTATCAATGTAGTATAAAGTGACCAAATATTTTATTGCTGTAATCAGGATGATTATATTTGGAATTTAATTTGCATAGTTGCTTTTGACAAAAGATTATTTTTTACTTACTCTTTCTATACTCAAAGTGAAATTTTTTTTCTATTCAAAATGACCATTGTCCTAGGTTCTTACTTTGCAAACTGACCTTTGACCCCATAATACTAAGGACATTTTTAAAGTTCTGCTTCCTGTTTTGAACAGTTTCATGTGACACCAGTATCTGAAGAAGAGCACGAGCTGAACAACCGAGTGCCGAGCCGCCCCACTCCAGAGCTCAAGTTTGACGAAGATGAAGGGGATACACTCAGTAACCACAACAGCATCACAGCACTGCTCTCCTCCAAGTTCAGGGTAAGGAAAGGCTTAGTATGTTATACCTGTCCTGTGTAGGTAATTTAGAAGTCCTCTATGGGTAAAATAGAAGTCATGAGTGTTTCAGTAATATACCGTAATGTCGCGTGTATAACACGCACTTTTTTTCAGCCAAAATTTGATCAAAAGTGGGGGGTGCGTGTTATACATAGGACTAAAATTTTACCCCATTTTTTCAACCCGTGATTCTTGATACCTCGGGAGACGTGACTGCCGGTATAGCGTGTTATGCAAGTTGTATGAGTGTATACTGACCGCTGATATACATGTAGCGCGTTATGCAAGTTGTACGAGTGTATACTTAATTTACTGCATCAGAAATACCTTATTCTTAGTTTTATTTCCATGTATTGAAATATTTATCCACTTTCAACACTATTTCTTGCATCAAACAAGTTTAAATATCGCCAGTGTATTCGCCATTACGTAAGCAATCACCTGTTGACTCGGCGCGTGGTCAATGTTTGTTTAACAATTTCCGGTGTCATAAGCATGCACCTGTCTTGTGTCGGACTTCACTGGGTGTCTTCAAGTGCATGAAGATTAGCGATTATTCTAATTTTATTAAACTTGATTACTTTGTGTCCAGTTATGCAGTTAAACGTTATTGCTTTACATAGACAATGCTAAAAATACATCGATCATTTCTACGACTTGATAATGACAATATTCGACATACATACGTTTCTTCAGAATGTTTATTTAACAACAATCAATGAGTTAGACTATAATTATTCAATTAAATAATTTCTTTTGATGTTGTTTTGGTTTATATATGCAAACATTATAACTTTAAAGCTCGAAGCTCGGTTGCCGTTCTTCCCTACGTATGATGATCTTCAACTTCTCTACTGTTGTACAAGAAACTCTTTACGAAGTGTCTAATGATAGTTGATACCGCCCATGTAAATCATGCCGTCCTTTTTATGTAAAATTGTAAGAACTTTGACTCTAATATCGTTTGGGCCATGTTCCGAACTCGAAATTACAGTAATTGCGCTTGGGTTATAAAATTATCATTAAACATCGATAGTTATTTGGAAAATGACGGCCGTCGATTTTCATCATTGTGCTATGTTCCGATCACAAAATTAAAGAAATTGCGCATGGATTATAAAATTATCATGAAACATTGATAGATTTGGGGGAAAATGGCGGCCGTTGATTTCGCCATTTTTAGGGTGCGTGTTATACATAGGACCTGCTGTTTTTTCGCTATTTTTTGGTCAACTTTGGGGATGCGTATTATACACGAGTGCGTATTATACACGATACATTACGGTAGAAGTCCTATTTAGGTAATAAGTGGGTAATTTACCTGTCCTGTATAGGTAATGTTGAAGTCCTGTATGGGTAAAAAAGAAGTCCTGTTTAAGTAATTCAGAAGTTTTATTTAGGAAATAAGGAAGACCTGTGTTCACTTGGTAATATACATGTCTAGTGTGAGTAGTATAGAAATTACAGTTTGGAAAATATAGAGGTCCTGTGTTGCTAATGCAGAAGTTCTGTATGGGTAGTAAAGAAGTCCTGTTTTGGAATTAAAGATGTCCTCTATGGGTTATAAGGCAGTCATATATTGGTGTTGTGGATAATAGAGAAGTCTTTTATTGTTCATCCTTTGTGGATGAATGTTTGTAGGAGTTAGGAGTCCTGTATCATTAACATAGAAGTCCTTTGTGTGTAATATGGAAATATAAAAGTACTCTATGGGCAATAAAAAACTTCGATATGGGTAATATAGAAAATGTTTGTAATTAACATTAGATGTCCTATATGGGTATTATAGAAGTCCTATGTCTGTATGCTAAAAGTCCTTTATGATTGATAAGGAAGTCCATTGTGGGTAATATAGAAATTCTATGTCGGTAATTGTATGGTGAAAATAGAAGTCCTGAGTGGGTAATACATGTACTGAGATCCTGTATGGGTTATATAGAAGTCTCGCATGGACCAAGCTTGGGAGATACAGTAAAACATGATTATAATGAACACATTTAGAATGAATTGATGCTTACAGCGAAGTGAATTTCATTCCCCATGACTTTATTACATGTTGTAAACTTGACAGATATAACAAATTATGTTTATAACGAAGTAAAATTGTCCGCCGCAGGCACTTCGTTATAAGCATGTTTTACTGTATTGAAATTAGGCAAGCTTTCACGTGAAAAGTCAGCTTCTCTGTAAAAGATAATAATTGTGATACTTCTGTTACATTATTTGATAGAAAAGTATCCCAAAGGTAATATTAGGTTGATATTGGTGATAGAAGTGTGCAGAACTGGAATACACTTGCTTATTAATTTAGCTGTTGGCATGTTTCTAAGTTTTACAAGTGTTCACCACCCCCCCCCCCCCCCCCCCCCTTTTTGCATCAGTTTAGTCATTTAAACAATGATAGTTTGATGCAGCTACTTTGGAAAAATAGAGACAAAATATATGTGTTTTTTCTATGTCATCTGTTAATTATTGGTTGACCTTGTAAAATATAATTGAAATAACATTGTCAAATTGTTTTTCCAGTAGGTGCAGCTATGTCAACAAGAAATGCAATGTAATTGTTTTTTTGTAGGATATACAGAAGAGGCTTAAGCAGTATGGTATTGAATCACCACGCTTTAGGAAAAGGCTGGTTTCCCGATGGGAGGTAAGCGGACTAAGCCCCTCAAAATGGCAGTCGGGCTGAAGTTGTATGTCAAATTGTTAATGCGTATATCATGTAAATATCCCATTATTATAATTGATAAAGTAAATCTCTACCTTTTACATTGAGTATATGCTGTGGTATACAGAATATTTCCCAATGGACACCTCGAGAATTTACTAGGTTTTCCTGGACTTTAATTTTTAACTCAATCACTCTTGGTCCAAAGAGTATCCTTTGCTCTAATCATCACACCCTCTAACATTCAGCCTGAATGAAAATGTCTTTTGTTTAGACATCATATAACTGCCCCCCCCCCCCCCTTTCATTAGTTCAGTTGGACAAGTAAAACTATCACTTCTCCAATAAAGGTCCAAATTAACTGTTATCTTATATGAAACATCTTCTCCATTTTTCAAATGTTCAAAGAGTGTTTGTGATGCTATGTGATATGTACCCCTTTACCGTCATGTCACAGTGGTTTACTAAGATGCATCGTTTGTATTTCTTTGCTAATGTAACATCTAAAGTGACATCCTGTTTAGGGTATATGATTCACAAAGTTAATGCACACTTTACCATGTTTATAGCCAGACCAAACCCTGAGGCTTTTTCTATGAATAGACAGACCACCAATTTCACGAAACAAAGAATATATTTTGTAACCTAGTCCAGTGCCTTAGACTCTCTATGAACATTGAGAACATGGGATGGTGACATCTTACAATTGTTGACTTTTCAAGCAATTGTCTGTACACAAGCAAAGTAGTCATGTGCACAAGAGAAATGTTTTCAGAAAAGGGAAATTTTGTTTGGAATAAATGCCTTTGTGTCATTAAGATTATAAGATGTCAATTCCATGTGGGCTTGCATGGCGGGTCACAGTTGTATGACAGTTATAAAGTAAGTGAAGTTATTGAGAGAAACCAAATAAGCTGAGGTTTGATTCTGAATAGAAATCTTTCAATTCTCAAGCTCAGTAGTACATGTATTGTAAATGTCAGTGTATTCCATCATTAGTTATTAAAGCTTGACCTTAACTTAGGTACACCATTTATTGATTTATTCCTAGGCAGGGAGCAGTCACAGGATATTACTTGTTTAATTAGATTATCTCTTAATCTGGCCAATTACTGGACTTCTTTTGCATTTTTTTTAATTCAATATTTGTTATTTAAAAATTTTTTCTGAGACTACAAAGTACTTTTACTTATTTCTTTTAAATGAATACCGATTTAAATACTTGGAGGTGATGATGAAACAACAACAAAAATGTCTATCAGTTTTAATTATTATAGTATTATAGTGAAATATTAATTGAAAAAAAAAATCAAGAAATCACCCCCCCCAAAAAATTACAAAAAGCGATGAAATTGATGTCTCTATTTTATAATAATTATTTCTAGGTGTTAGCAAGCAATTGCAAAGATCCTTTGGCCATCATTTGTTTTTGGTTTTACGTGCTCCAATCAGACCACTTTCTAAGTCTTTTGGCCTCCATTGTTTGTAGCTTTACATATTCCACTCAGATGTCATCTTAAGTCTTTTTGCCTGCATTTGTTTGTGGCTTTACATCTATTGAGGCAAGTTTAGAGATATCAGTAGTAAATTGCATGAAGAATTTAATGTTACTTATTGCCTTCACAGACTTTGTGGATAAATAAGGTTACCAATAATCGGTCCAGGTTTTTGTGCGCAATAAATCTTTTTTCAATGGGTTGCACGGTAGCTCCCAGGTCCGTCGAAATTTTTTCAGACCGGAGCCACACACCTGCAGCTAAGAGACATCATAATATATCTTTCTACCTTTGTTTTGTCTAAACATTTACCACAGCAAAGACATCAGTATGTGCCTTTCTACCTTTTTTGGGCTTTATATGTATCACAGAGGAATCATTGTATGCCTTTCCTCCTTTGTTTCTGCTTGGCACATACAGCAGAGAGAACATTCTGTGCCTTTCTGCCTCTGCTTTGGTTATAAAATGACATGTTATACCACAAAGACTTCATTCTGGGCCTTTCTACCTTTGTTTGTGGCTTGACATGAAGCACTTGGACAACATAGGGTGACTCTCTGCCTTCATTTGTTTTAGACCCTCCATGTGAGCTGTGGAGCGCTATTGATTTCCTCACTGGTGTTAGCAATAGTTTTAGTTTGATTGTTTGATCATTTAATTTCTGTAAGGCAATCAAACTCTAAAAAGAATACCTAATTATTATTGATTCATTGGTCTCAATTGTTCATAAACACTCTTGAAGTTATTTTTGTCATAATCATGTAACCAGCCAAACCAGGGGGGTAGCCAGATCTTTTGTAGAATCAAACTGGGTCTCTTTTCAAAACAGACACTATATGCAGATCTTTGAACTGAATTCTAAAGCAGTACTTTTTTCCTTTTATGTAACATATCTTGAAATAGAGATGATTCATCTGCTCTATTTATCTTTACCAGTATAACCATATGGAAATTAAATGTTTCGACACTTTTGGCCAGTCATTGTTTTAAGATTTTGGTTCAATGAGATGAAGTCAGGGGGAGCTTATGCTATACCCCTGGGGCGGCGGCTTCAGCGTCAGCATCTAAACCTGGTTAAAGTTTTTGTTGCAGGTCCTGTATCTAAGTTATTACTTGTCCTATCTTCACCAAAACTTGCATTGATTGTGCATCTGGACCTACTTATGCACTTAAAATACTTGGATGCTGAAACTGGGTCATGAATTTCAGATGCTGGAGGAGGTTAAAGATTTTGAAGCAGGCGCCCTTTGAAGATTACTGGTCCCAACTTCACCAAACTTGCATGGAATGTACGTCTTTAAAGTTTTAATACTCATGCACATGACAGGATTGAATGCTGAATCTGAGCCATAGGTTTCGGATGCTGAATGAGTTTTAGGTTTTAAGAGCTGGTTAAAGTTTTTTGAGCATATGCCCTTTGATAGACAATTCTAAGTTATTATTGGTTCATTCTTTCCAAATTTAAATAGGGAATGCATCTTGCGATACTGATGCACTCCACAGGCGTGGATGCTGAATCTGAGCCATAGGGTTTGGATGCTGGAGGAGGTAATGCTTTTTGGAGCAGGTCATATTGTAATATATGATATTGTATGATACATGTATTATACATATTTGTATAAAATGATCTTGTATTATATGATATAATATCATTTGATATTGTATCATATGAAATAATACTATGTTGGCAAGACTTGGTATGCTTCAAATAATGTCAAGGTTGCTTTTGTTTCAGAGCCTGAACTATGATGTGTGTGAGAATGTGCTGTATCTAAAGGATCAAGAGAAGTACAAATCAAAGGTGTGTTACCTTAATGTACATTGTTTCTCAGTATATATAAATTAATTAATTAATTAATTAATTAATAATATGAATTAGAATATTGCATTATCATTTATCATCTGTATTAATAGTCCAACATCAGTTCTCTTTTTCTCCTGTAATTTCAAAGGGCATTCATTAAGAGAAGTAATAAGGTTGCTGATGTATTTTAATGAAAAAAGTGAAGTGGGTTTGTCCAATAGAAAAGAACCTTGAATTTCAGATACCTGTTCATAGAGTGCTTAATAGGAAAATATTATTAATACAGTCTTTTCTGTATTTTATTTTTGGTTACAAAAATCTTAGTTTCAATCAATGAAAAACTGTGTACCCTATGGATTCTTACCAATATAATGGAAGTTTTCACAAATCCAAGTGACCAGTATGTTGATCATCTAACTGTATGTTGTAGAAATGGGTGACACTGAGATGGTTGAGCAAATGGCTTGTGATGTTTTTCATTGGAATAGGGACTGCTCTCCTAGCAGCAGCCATTCATTTTGTTGTGGAGAAGCTTGCACATTTTAAATTTGATTTAATTAAACACTGTATCCTTAACAAAAGTGCAATTAAGTTCAAGAGCAGCAGATTTGTAATTAAAGTTTGAGAGCAGGTTAATTGATTTTACACCAAGATTGACTTCATAATTGGTCTCTTAGGAGTCAACTGTCTAATAAACTGGAAAAATGGTGACAGCTCAGAATAGCGCAATACTTTGTACTTTTTACCACTGTGACAATTATTTAACTTAGACTTGTCAGTACATTAAATGCTGTTGCCTTTTTTCAAAGGGGGGGGGGTATTTTGAATCTATGGTTATTATATTTTTGTGACCTTGAGATGACCTTGACCCAGCAAAGATTTTGACGATTGTGCCAAAAATAACTGTTTATATCAGCCAGCATTGATGTGGATGGGGATAAACTTGGTGATCACGATAGCTGGAGCCGCACTGGTCACCTTTCTACAGGTAAGCTACAACACCTGAAACACCTTGACCGAGTGCTGCCACACAGGCTTTGTTCTACAGAAGAACTTAGGACTTATGGTCAAATCTATAAATGCCAGATATTAATCAGTTAACTTAGCATTCATTTAGCAATGCTAAAATACACCAACAGAGATAAAAATAGTTCTAAATAATTTTGCAAAAAGATTTGCACTTTAAGGATCATTCCTTGAGAATGAATGGTACAGTGTATTTTAAAAGACTAACAGTTGTCTTTAGTTATTTCTTCTGTAACACGAGGCCAAGGAGGATAGCAGGTGTAATGTACATTGCTTTGAAATACACTCTGTTGCAGCTTATGATAACGAAAAAAATCCATGCACTTTCTCATTTTTGTTTTATTAAATTATCTTAAATTCTTCTTTTTCTATGTAACAAAACAAGATTTAAAATTATTGAAAATGTACTGGTTATATATATTGAATATATGTGTGATCTGTATGTTTTTAGCCCATGGCAGCAGGGAGTGGAATTCCATATATCAAGTCTTACCTCAACGGTGTAAAGATTCCAGGCTTATTGACATTCCGAGCCTTCGTGGCCAAGACAGTGGGCGTGGTCCTGTCCATTCTGGGGGGACTGGCCTGTGGAAAGGTAACTTGGTGTTTCCTTTTCTAAATTATGTCATATTTCCTCTTTTTTCTTTCTTATTTCTTTTAAGGTTCATTGTTTAAATTTGTTTCATTATTTATGCTTCTTTGTCATTATTTGAATGTTATTTATAAAGTTCAGTAGCCCTTTTCACAAAAAATCATAAGAATCACATAAGATGTTTTGTGAAAATGAACAAAAACTGAAGTTTTCACTTACGATAAAAATTAATCTAAAGTTTTTTTGTGAAAGGGGTACAGTATTTTTTCTTAGTGTTTCAGAGATTAAGCTATTATTGCACTGTAGAGTTACATTTGTATGACTAGGTCAGAAAGAGTCATTTTTGCATGGTTCTATTTTTGTCAAGGAAAATTCTTGTACATGTTAAGAAAATATTCAGGCACTCCGTCAGTTTCTGATCAGTTCCCAATACATTTACTTTATTTTATGTGAGGATGCGCATTTATAACAGGGGCCAATCTTCTGATAATATCATTAGAAAAACGAGGGACTTGGTATGTCTTTTTTCAAATCACTGCAAAACTAACAAATTTAACTATATATGTTCTGATGACCCCCCCTCCCCTAAAAATACAACTCTTAGAATATTTGGGTTCCTTTATATGGGAGTTATCGACCCAGATTTTCTTAAACTGCTCAGCTCTAAAATTTCTTAATTATTTTTAAGAGAAACAATTCTTGCAGATAAATATTAAAGAGGCAAAGAGTTGGACAAACATTATTTCTAGTGAGCATTAGTTATGGGGACCTGTGTCTGCTCTTCATATAATTTACAGTGTAAAACAATTTGAGTAATATAAACAATGACTCTTAATTATATCTTTGTGACATTGTGACAATGACTGTAAATTTTGAATAATATTTTGTTAAAAATTGTACTAATCAAAGTATAATAAGTACTGAATGAATCTGAGTGTGAATCTCCTGTCTAACATGATCTGCATGTTTGAATAGCAGAGGAAAGATAAGAAAAAGTAAGAAACCAATTTATTAAATGGTCTAGCTTACTGTACATGTAGGTGTCTCATCGTTGCAACAGAAGTGATGAAAAAGAGTTAATAATGGCCTTATGGGAGAAATAAGGAATATACTTATTACACTACCTACGTGTCAAAATCAAAGTACTGAAAATTACAAGACCTGTCTCAAGATTCAATTTAGAATGTATTTTTTTTTTAAAAGGAAAGATCATTATTACATCAAAGATATGATTTATGACAGAAAGTAGAGTTCCTCCACCCTATTGGCAATAGGAAGGATGTGAAGGCTGCAATAGTGACTTGTATCTTGATCCATACTTTACATAGGAATATTAATTTAATTCAATGACAGTTTACCAATCATTTAGTTGAACTCTTTTATCCAGAAGTTCTAGGGATTATAATAGTATACCACATTAACATGCTCAAATTACAAAATCTCTTGGTCTCGCATAATAAGTATTATAAAATGGAAGACTGTTTGTGTATAGAACTATGAGAAATAGTAATGTCAGACACTTTACATTCCTAATTCTTTTCCTATTGTGGTACCTGGTATTTTAGAGCAATAAAAATTGCTATGTACTCCATCACCTTATTTAAATTCAATGTAGAGAGCACCTGGTCCATCAGAAATCAATGGGCTAAACTTAATTGGGAAAAAATCATTGTGATAATGGGTGATATTATATTGAAATTTTATTGCAATGTTTAGAAACATCCAGCCATTAACACACAGTTGCCAGTTTTCTCGATAAGTGCAAAAAAGTCAATAGAAACATCAAAATAAGAAAGTGTTGTCATATCTATCGATAACTAGTCACTGGTTACTCACATTTTCTTGAGTACTTGGTCAATATTTAGACAATTCAGTTTTTCTGATTACCTGTTGTCTGGAGTTTTTATGTCTCTTTCAGTTTTTTTGGTTAACAAAGTAAGCGAAATCCCTTTTTTTTTTAACCTTTTCTTGAGAAGGATCAATTTCAACCAAACTTAGCACAAAACATTCATTGATGAAGGATTGTCAAAATTGTTATTGAAAAGGGATGAGAACATTTTAATAGGAAAATATATTTTTTTGGTGAATAAAAAAGTGAGTTTATAGGTCTTTTTAAGTCTAAATATTATCTCAACAAAAGTCACCTGAGAACTGTTACTCAGATGAGTGATGCAACCCATGGGATACCTATCATAACTCATTTTGGTGTGCTCTTATTAAAGATTTGAAACCCAGCCACAGGTTTTTGGTAAATATATGTTCAATAATTGTGTGCAAGGTTGACTAAACTCCTTTAAGAAATAGATGATTTGCCTATATTTGTTGATAGTGTGTTGTTCTTATGTTGCTTGAAGAAATTGGATTAATTTTCCATTGAATAATCCTAAAGTTACAAAATTAGTAAATGAAAATAATAGCAGTTGTGGTTTTTGTGACCAAGTACCACTAAAGATGGCTGATGGTGAATTTTTGCAAGCTGCACAGCATTTAATAATTAACTGGGAAACATGTCATTTAAGTTTCAGTGAATAGTGAGCAAGTTGTACAAATCAGTTTGTTAAGAAGCACAGTTTGCTACACAGGTTGGAGTTATATATAAAATGAAAATTTTTTTTTAAGTGAATCATGATATGCCAATATCTTTGAAAATGTGTTTAGCACATTGGAGCTTTAAACTGATTACTCACTGCCACCCAACAATATGTAAACTTTTCACATTTTTGCTTTTCCTCTAGAATCTTTTGGCCAATTTCAACCAAACTTGGCTTAAAATAACCCTAAGGAATAGAACCATTTTAACAAGACCTTGGACTTTCAGTGGGATGTGGCTATTTTTTTTTATCAAAACAAGTTAAAAATGATGCAGTTTCAAGCAAAATATGCACCAATTGTGTAGTCTTAGCTCAAAAGCCAGACAAATCTCGTTGATTTCAAAGAGCCATGACTGAGTGGCTAGCAATGAAATGCACATGCCTACGTCGCGTTGCAGTTTGACACAACTACCCAAGGTCCAAGCTCTTGTTAGAACAATTCTAAGAAATTTTCATAGGAAAGGTCTCGATCTTTTCAAAGGGGAGACTGAAAAAACCCACTGTAAAATTAGTCTGAAGTCTTAGAATAAATGGGAGCCACTGCAGCGAAAATACTAATGTTTACAAGAAAACTTCATAATTTTCAAACTATAAATAAGGGAAATGGCAGTTACATTATGAATCCTTGGGTTCAGAACTCAGAAACAAATATGAATGCTTTCTTATAAGATATTTATAATGTTTATATCATAAAACCCTGAAGCTAGAATGTAAGAACTTAAAGATGTTAACTTTAGAACATGGTTAGCAATGTGGCCCATGGGTCTTTTGTTTTTAATGAACACAATAGCTAAAGAAAACAACGATCCTATATTAAATTTTAATTTTCACCACCTTAAATCACACGCTAATATATTGGCTTGAGCATGTGGCTAAGTCAACAACTCTGCAGTTTGCTGACAATGAGTTTGTGTAACCTGTATAACGCTGAATGGTTTGATGTGAATTTCCTTATCTGTCTGACAGTAAGAGCCCTCCACAGCAGTAAGTAGTCGCAACCAGGAACTAACGGTCAACATCTCTCAGTCTGTGTCCAGACAGCATGCTCCATGTAATCAACACAACAACCAAACTAACACTCTTCTGAAGACATCCTACAGTTTTTTTTGTACTCAAAATGCATGCTTATATAATTAGTATCTACAGTAAAACTCGTTTAGTAGGAACACGGATATAGCGAATTTACGAATAAAGCGAAGTTTTAAAGTAGAAGTAAAATTCCTAACAAATCTTTGCAAAATTTTACGATTATAACGAATTCGGATATAACGAATTTACGGTTAAGCGAACTGATTTTGAGTCCTGTAGAAGTGAATAATAACGAAAATTTACACTTTTATAATGAATTTCTTTCCAGTTTAAAAAGTTTGCACAACCATCTAAAATAAAAGTTTGAATGAATTAATTATCATATAGATTTTTCAATTCACAATCTGACTATTAGAGGTAACGAAGCAAATTATTTTCATTTTAAGCCTCAATTGGCAAAAATTAAAGTAGTGTAAAAAAAAATTGCATATAGTGAATTCGCTATAGTTATTATTACGAATTCGTTATACGGATATAAAGAATGACAGATATAACAAAGTATATCCACTGGTTCCTAGGACTTCCCTATAACCGAGTTTTACTGTACTTGTTAATTTTCAATTTTGCAAATCTTAAATACATATTTTAGCAACTTTTTATTGTTAAGATGTCTAAATATGATAAAGACATAATAACTAAAACAATATTTCTGTTTCAAATTCTTAACCTGAAGTTCCATTTGCAAAAAAATTTACATGATTTGCAAAGACCCACAGTTTGCAAACCAGAGTTTGTACATAAACATATGTCATGTCACAAATTGTCTGGCCTTATCTATTATTTAGGAGAGATTTGTTTGGTTGAGGTACATGTTACATTATGTTCCCGTTTTCTTCCTCCTTTCTCATTAAACATCTCTTATTAATGTCTCTCATTAAATGTTTGCATGTATACATCTTTCACAACATTTTGCATGAACCCGAAACATGCATGCTCTTGATAGCCTTTGTTACAAGGAAAATGAGGGTATTGGAATGGTGAATAGGTAAACAGGAAAAATACAGTCCAACTTGTGTATCTCAAATATCAATATCCCGAATACCATCAATATGCCAAAGTGAAAAGTTCCAGCCATATTTTAACCTCAGCATCCCAAATCCATGAATATATTGAAGTTCTTTCTTTGCCTTATCAAATAAGATATATTAAGGTTTGACTGTATTTGAATATGGTAAAGGTAATTTATAAAAAAAACCTACTGATGTTATATAGTTAGTGCTGCTTTCAACGATACAACTTGATACCAGTTCTATGCTTTATTAAACACAAATACATACAAAGCCTATTGCCTTGAATTGCATTCATTGCACAGATGTCATCATTGAGTTGCTGGTATGATAAGAAATGCATTGTCTGTTTCAGGAAGGACCCATGGCCCACTCTGGCAGCATCATAGCAGCAGGTCTGGGGCGGGGGAGGATCAACTTCTGTAATGGAAAGACTGTCAGTGTGAGTAACACCAACAGTTAACGCATTCCCATTGTATCTGGAGAATTATATGAATATTAAAATATTTTTATAGATACATGTACCCGGTATGTATAGATGATGGCATAGAAGAATACTGTGCACCGATTGATTTTTGTCTGTATTTTATTTTCGACCCATTCACCCTTAGTAACAGTGGATCAATTTAATTGGAAGCTAATTTGGAAACTTAAAGTTACTTCTCTTTAACTACAATTGTGAAAAGAAAAATTTAGAATTGGGCAAAATATTTTACAGCAGATTGGGCAAAAAAAGTGAAATCAATAGTATATACAGTGCACATAAAATCCCAAATGATTACATAAAGAAATGTTAAGTATATACAATACAAGGTACAGTAAAACACTGTTATGGTGAACACTCTTAGAATGAATTGAGTTCACAGCGAAGTGATTTTCATTCCCCTCAGCTTTCTTACATGATGTAAACAAATTACGCCTATAGCGAAGTAAAATAGCCCATCCCCAGCACTTCGTTATAAGCTTGTTTTACTGTACTGCACTCACTAATATACTTAGATGCAGCAGATTGGAAGAACAAGTGTATATGCCGGTACATGTAAATTGCATACACAGTGTGTGCACAAGTCTGTAAATTGTCTAGTTGCAATCTGTATGATGAATTGATTATAACTTCTATTTCATATATCCCACTATTGGTATGTCAGTGTATTAGTTTTGTATGATTTCGTCTCTTCCATAGTTCTATTCAGCATTTAGGAACGACCATGAGATCCGGGATTTCGTGGCAGGGGGAGCAGCATCAGGGGTTTCCTCGGCTTTCGGGGCTCCCATTGGGGGAACTCTCTTTAGTTTAGAAGAAGCAGCCAGCTTTTGGAATCAGGATCTAACATGGAGAGTTGTAAGTTATACTTAACAAAAGAAACTAAAATGTATGGATAGGTGTATATAGTCTATGAATACAGGAGATATCTATGTTTGATTTGTTTTTTTCTTTTCAGTTTTTTTCTTCAATGGTAGCCTGTTTTGCCACCAACTTTTTAATCAGTGCCATAAATGGAGACCCAACAAAACTGACTGACCCTGGATTGATCCGATTCAATGCCTTTAAGTTTGTAAGTCATGATTTCCTTTCACAGTTACAATGGTCCTCTGTATAGGATGCAAACTGTTGGGGATGGCATTGAAGCTTGTATTGAAGCTATGAGAATATATAGCAATCATAGGAATTTAAATAAAAAAATGATTTTGCACATTCTGTGCCATTTATGTAACAATTTAGTTAGACTATGTTTTGTTTTGAAATCCAAGGATTTCTTTGGCCTCAAATTTTGTTCCCACCCCACCGTAATTTGGATTACACGTTTATTTGGGAACTTGTAAGCAATCTTCATTGAATATAAATTGCTACTTTTGTCCTCGGCACATACAGAAATTTTTATACTGTTTGTCGGGGAAAATAATAAATTTTCAGCAGTAGAAATTTTATTGAATGTTTAAATGTACAGAGGTTTTGAAGACAATAAAGTAAAAAAAAATCATTTTCCCTGCACTTAAAATTAATTGTTTAGAAACTTTGTAAGGTTTTTGTTAGGCTTCCTGTCATATGTCAATTAAATTCTGCAAAATGCGTCATAAAATGGATTTTAACAGTTGGTTTTTGAATGCATATACATATGTTATATATTGCATATTGTTGCATATTTTTGAATCAATTGCCTTCTTTTTATTTCATACAGGATCTAAAGTTTGACTTGATTGAAATCCCAGTCTTTATATTCATGGCAGTGATAGGTAAAATACTTTTGTCACACATTCTGTATAAGAAATAAAGAAGCTAAGCATATTCAGCTCTAAACCTCCCGCATTTAACCTTTATGATCTAACTGAATTACTCTCATGAAGTTGCTTTTTGTTAGCTGATAAATATTTGTTAATTTGATTTTGAGCGTCAAATGAATTATTAATGTTCATTGTGCACAATGTTGATTGTAAACATTGTTGATTAAACAGGATGGGTATACCACTTTGGGCCTGAGTAAATAGATTTTGTAAAGGTGATCTCTTGTAAAGCTTTCTATGTACAAGACATACATAGGAGTTTCTTTGTTGTGTGCCCTCTAATCTGTATTTCTTCTCTCTCCTTAGGTGGTTTAATGGGTGCTCTTTTTGTGGTGATGAATTACAAACTAACAGTGTTTAGGAAAAGGTATATATAGATATATCCACATTTACATAACCCTCTCCCAGACAATCCAAATACATATCAAACTTCATATTATTGTACATCAATCAACATATCATACTTAATGTATGATGTGCTTAACACCACTCAGCTTGTTCTCTATGAAAATATTTCTTGTGATACGACCTTTAATTAAGAGCTTGATTACATTCAAGACCATTTTCTGTGTTGCAAAAGCATGCTTATTTAAATCTTGCAATATAAAAAGATGATATGGTACTGTACGGAAATGAACTTCCAACATCAACAGCCCCCCCCCCCCCATCCACAAACACTCAGAAAACAAAAAAAGAAGCAGCAAAAGCAAAAAACTTAAACATGACAGAAAGAATTTTAATTTTTGATTTGACAGATATAAATCAAATCATACATGTATGTATAATAAGCATTTAATTAATTTTGTTCATATTTGTAGATATTTAAACAAGAACTGGATAAAGATAATTGAGGCTGGCCTAGTGGCAGTGGTGTCAGCAGCTGTAGCCTTTGGGTTGATGGTTGGAATTAATGAATGCACAGACAAGGCCCCATTTGACAGCCATGCTGTCACAGCATCTGTAAGTCTTGTTTCATATGACTATCTATTGGTCATTTGTCCGCTTAGAAGACCTGTAATTAAGCATTTGCCCGATTTATAGATCAGTATAAGACCTTTTATTGCGTATTTGGCTATCTAACAGTTCTTAACTGGTTGTAGAGACCTCTCAGTTGAATATATAGTAGTACTTTGATTTTGTAGGTGTATTGTACTGACAAGAAGTACAATGGTCTGTCAACACTATTCCTGACCACTCCAGAGGGCTGCCTGAAAGCCCTGCTTCACGACCCATTCGGTGAGTTAACACACAGTATTTATATAGTGCTGTATCTAGTTTGCTGACCACTCTCAACAAAAGTGCCCGTCTTTCCATCTGTCAGTCCGTCCAGGATCACTTGTTCGGAGCATATCTTGTCTCCCCTTGGCCTAATCTAGTTCATTACTTATCCCCAACTTCAGCAGGTGGTACGGAAATTTACACCCGGCTTGTTAACTAATCAGATTTCGCATTGAAAGTGACATAGGAAATAAATGTGTATATCAGAATGAATCAAAGTTAGAGATGAAATAGTTCAACTTTACTGGATTAGATATTTATTTACAAATGTGTTGTAAGCAGACTCAATGATTGGATATGGATGAAATCAAATGAGGCGGTGCAACCTGAATTAAATTAAATGTGTATATCTTTAGAAATCAATGTCTGAGATAAAATAGTTCAACTATTTATTTACAAAATGTGATAAAAGAATACTTGTAAGCCGACTGAGTGATTGGAGCCTTTTATTGTGACAGAGAGTCATGGAGCGGTGAGTCTGGTGGCGTTTGTGCTGATTTTCTTTGTCCTGGGTGTGTGGACGTACGGACTGAGCGTGTCCAGTGGCGTGTTCATCCCCTCCCTCGCTATCGGCGCTGCCTGGGGGAGACTCATTGGTATGGGAGTGGCACACTTGATGCCAGAAAACCCAAATCTGGTAAGTAATCAATTACAATCACAGCGTTTGATTCGGAATTACTTTGCTTTGCTGTTTTAGCTATAAAAAAATTATAGGCCATGTACAATTTCTCCCCAGCAGTTTATTGGGTAGAATTTATATTTTAGGAAATTCATGGGGCTGAAGCTATTGTTATTTTAAAATTAAAAAATTGTGTTTCTCTAAAATCAAGTGAAAAATAAATTACGGCTTATAAGTGATATGTGATATTTTGATAACAGTTTGTGTTAAAATCTTTGCCATTAAAACCCAAAGGGAATTAACAAATTCTAAGTAATTCATTTCCTTGAAAGTTGGATGAAGAGTTTTATCGAAAAAATTTAAACTAGATGAACTCCAAGATGTGCTTTTCTGCTATATAATACCATTAATTTGGTGACTTAAATGTATTAAAAGAGATCTTATGACTTCGGTTACTATATGTATTTCACTATTTTGGAGATTTAAATGTAGAAATGTAATGACTTTAGTTACTATACATGTATAAAGGCTGCCAACAGTACTCTGCTCAAGGTAAGGTTAATACGTGACTCTGGAGTTTTTCTTGTTTGATCATTTTCTTCTTTAACAGTTAAAAACATTGATTTGTTACTAACAGTTTTTTAATTTCATGATGAAGATTACCTAAATGTAAAATTGAGTAAACATGCAAGTTTGGTTGCCTGCAAATTGAAGAGCTATTTAGGGGAAAAAACTCAAATTTCAGATTTTGTTCATACTACATGAAGTAATGTGAAAAAATAATCGTGTTATTTATTTGTTACTCTTGATTTCAGCAAAAAATTTTGTGCATGCTTTTTAATATTAAATCACATCATTCAAAATAAAAGAGGCTTTAGGAGTAAAATGTATCATCAATAAGAAATACATAAAAAATATAAAATTCAAGAGGCAATCTCATCAGTACCAAAAGAGGTATACATTATTATGCTGGTCCGAGAGGAAAATGAAACAAAAAGAAAAACTCCCACTTAAGTTGTCACATGTTGGCTTCTGGTGATTCCAACAATAGTGTTGCTTGTTAGACAGTAAGTCCAACTGAAGCTTTTGCATGAAAGCATTGCTTAACTCTTTGTTCTGAAATTGTAAAATGAGGTAACTGCGAACTAACTCCAGTCCCTAGGTGTCAGTGTTGTTGATGGGTTTGTAGTGTTGGTACAGACAAGTGTATGTCAGAAGACCGCAGGTTTGCTCAGCAGAGTGGAAATTTGCTAGCGCTCTTCAACATTTAATAATATGTTAAATTTTGTGAAGCACTTGCAAGCGCCAGGACGCTCTGCTGAACAGGCCTCATAAGAGTGTCTCTGTATAACTATATATATACATATGTATACACTTGTGAAGTGGTTCTGCTCTAAACAGGCCATTGTTTCTGATAACATAATATATGTTGTTGAGTGTTTTAATCATTAAAATTATATAAAGCATATCTGTCATTTTCTAAACTTAATAACTGTATTGAATTACCTTGGATATTGATTGAAGATGTAGTAGATAGGAGAGTTTGCCTTAGCTTCATTGGTCTTGTGTATTTGTAAGACTATGTATCAAGATCATATTAAAGTAAGTGTTGCACAAGACTGGTGTATTTCTAGACTAGAATTAAAAGGTTCATGCTGCAAGAGCACATGGAGCACAGTTAACTTAAAAAAATAAAATGGTGTCCATTTCTCTTGTATCCTTCCATGTCTCTGTACTATAGGTATGTAATGTTGGCTGTCAAATCCTCTTTCTTGTTGTGTAATTTATTTCATGCCCAAGCTTTTTATGCATTTTTAAAAAATGTATTTTTTAGTTCCTTTTATTTCTGTAGAGTTCTTAATTGACAAAGTTTTGGATACTTATTATTCTGCTTGTTGTCTAAGAACATCAATCACTATTTTTTATTAAAATGAACTTACTAATATGCTTTGAAGTCTATAAACATATCACATGTATACAATTACACAGTTGTTTATGAAAGCTGATGCAAGGGCAGACAACTCCTCACTTGCATGATACATGCATTTATTTATGGTAGTAAAAATACCTATTTATGGTTTTTTGCAAGCACAATTTATATGTTTTTTTATTACCGGTATATCGATTTTATGTATCAGAGACTAATATCATTTAACCGGTAATGGTATATATGAAAAATTCTATGAAGTACCTGGCCAACGCTTGTGAGTTTGGAAACATTGAATGTATCACGCGTTTCTTAAGTTATAATAACCTCTTTAAAGTAAAAAATTCAATCACAAGTTCTACGATTTTTTGACAGCAATTAGATGTGGGCAAGTTTGCCCTGATTGGAGCAGCGTGTCAACTGGGCGGGATTCTGCGTACCACCATCAGTCTGACTGTGATCATTGTGGAGTGTACCGACGACATCTCGTTCGGACTCCCCATCATGATAGTTCTCATGATCTCTAAATGGGTCGGTGATTTTATAACAACGGTAAGTACCAACCCATATCCATTACCTTACTGCATCAAATACTCCACAAGAATTAGAGTCATGGATGGTTCAACTAAAGGGATTTTTTTGCAACTTCTGTTTAATTTTCAATGTTTTGCAACTTCATTACTGGTTTTTTTTAGACTAACATCAGTTTTCTAAACTTTAATGATACATCAGTTTCTGTATCATTTGAACATCAAATATTAATTTCTTAAACTTTAAAAATATTAAATAAATTATTTGTGTCTCTTTGTCAGATTTTACAATTTTTCTGCAAGTCTGTCTTTATGACAAGGTGTTATAAACAGATTTTTGTTTCTGTCTGTAAGGGTTTGTATGACATGAATGTGGAGGTGATGGGGATACCTACACTACCTTTTGAGTGTCCGCCCCTTTGTGATGACCTCAGAGCCAGGTAAGAACTTACCTGAACACAGGATACTGGGATTTCATCAATGTTCATTGAATACCTATTTTCAAGGATTTCATTGTTGAGTTGATCCATGAAATTAATGAAATATAATTTTTAATAACTTTTTGTATGATAGGATTTTTGTCCACAGATTTACGTTACTATAAATGTGATTTTCATTAAATCCACAAAAATAAATGAAACCACAGTATATCATCTTCTGTAAACGAACCTTTTTATGTGTTCCATAAATCGATATTCCCGATGTTCATTATCACTTCTTATTGTGAATCACTGTATGTAAATATAAGATATGATGAAGCATCAATATCCAGTTAAGTCCAAGCTCATGTTAAAACGGCTCTAAAGGGTTCTGATTGTACCGGTAATTAAGTCAAAGAGGGATAAATCTAATTGGAAAATTCAAATAAAATTCTTCCGAACTGAAAAAGTTTAAATTGCAAATTCTTAATGCTACAAGCTTTTGAAATAACTATGATATGAATCTTGAATGTTGATTTCTGTAATGCATTTGTTTAGTTCTAAGGATATTTTATAATTTCAGTGTTACGGTAAATAAATGAGAGATTTATTGTACATTTAAGTGATGTAATGAGTGCTCCACTTGCTACGTTCAAAACAAAGGAGAGAGTGGAGAACATCTACAGGATGCTGAAGGAGGAGACGTTCTGTGGCTTCCCAGTCATAGAGGACGACCCCATGGTCAGTAGCACAGCGACGCTGTAAAACAAAAACTGTAAATGCAATATATTTACCATATGATATTTGGCGGAAACAGATTTGTCTACAAGATAGTATGGATTTTAATAAGTTTTCACCTGAATGCAACTATTACTAAACATAGAAGCAAGGCATTAAGCGATGTATAATCACTGTACTGGATATAGCGGGAATCACTCTCCTCCAAACACACTAAATAAAAAATACTAGTACACAGCCAAATGAGAGAGAGAGAGAGAGAGAGAGAGAGAGAGAGAGAGAGAGAGAGAGAGAGAGTAGTTCAAGGATTAAGTTTATGATGCTATTTAGTGAATCAAACTCAACATGCACAAGAAAAAAAATTAGAGCCACAACTTATTTCAGCCAATAGAAGTTATAACTCTTGTAAATATACTACAAAAAAAATTGTGGGAAAAATGAATATATCTCAAGTATGCCAATGATAAGTTTAACAATGCCCCTTTATATGTTGCTTTTCACATGATGAAGATTTTTAATGTATAGAATAAAGTGTAGCTTATAAATGTTGATTAATATTTATTAATTAATATGAAAATTCAGGCACCCGGGAAAGGGAAACTAAAGGGCCTTATTCTTCGAAGTCAGCTGCTGGTTCTGCTGCAGAAGAAGGTGGGTATCCTCTCTGCATTGGTAAAAATGCATAAATGAATTTTTCCAAATTATTTAAATGACTAATAATGTTGACGACTAATACTGCTTTACATTGGACATTTCTAGATATTTTGTCCAGAGGGTCAGGTACCTCCCAGAAATATAACCATCAAGGATTTCAGAGATTTCTACCCTGTGTACCTCAAAGTATCAGTAAGTCATGAATAAAAGTATCTGTTTGTCATTTCCCTGTGTACCTCAAAGCATCTAGCTGTAAGTCATAACCCTTTATTAACTTTGAACAGGTACCATATGTAAAAAATTTCTTGTGCAATTATGTGTGCATGCACAATGAAACTCTGATTATTTTTCTTACAGGAGATAGAGCTGTCTGATGAGGAGAAGAGTTATGTGATGGACCTAAAACCCTATTATAACCCTTCACCGTACACAGTGGAACAGAAATTCTCGTTACCCCGCGTGTTCAATCTGTTCAGAGGCCTCGGGCTCCGGCACCTCATTGTCACGGATGAAAAGAATGTGGTGAGTCCATAGCATTACAAGGATTTTCTAAATTATAAGCATCGCCTGTCTTTTTCTGAATAACAAGTTTCAAGCTAAATAGTCCTAATGACTTAAGTTTGATTTACTCCCTCAAGATAAAATTATGAAAATTGTACACGCACCTTGTCAAATACTTCACACACGGAGTTGCCTAAAATTTAAAGTGTGGAATGACCTTGACCTTAGTTTGAAGATAAGATTTTAAGTTTATAGAATATATCATTTAAAATCCAGTGCTAGGGAGCAAAAGATGTGCAGTGACCCTTTTTTAAAGTTTCTTAGTCCAAGGTTAAGGTCATACCACTGTTCCATCTCTTTATCCAACTTTCCTGTATTAAAGTGGAGCTCTTTACCTAGAATTTTCTAGATAGTGTGGCATTTATTTTTGATTCTTATGTTTTTTTTCTTATTTCAATGTAGCCTGTGGGAATAGTGACAAGAAAAGACCTGGCTAAATTCAGGGTGGGCTCCAAGAGAGGACTAGTAAAGATAGAACAGCTGAAGATTCAGGACATATGAGATCATCTAGAAATGTCTGGCGATTCTATATACCCACGTAGCAGAGAACAAATCTATATATCGGAGTTAGATAGGCTAAATCATGTATGGTTGTAGTGTTTGGTGTTCTCAGGGTAAGGGACGATTCACGGATCTCCGCGCGCCAGTATCCCTCCTGGCTGACCGATCCTCATCTGTTATCAACGATTTGTCATCCTACCAGATAACTGTTTATATACAGAGAGTGAACAAAGCATTTTGTATTTTTAATTATTATGTACAGTATCTATGCAATTATGGATGTTCATTGTTACAATTTTGATCAATGATTGTGTGTACTCAAGCTTCCATTGGGTCAAGTTTGAGAAACTACATTCCATTGTTGTCAAGTGTACATCTAGACAGTCCAGGACAGAAGCCATATTGTTTATTTTTTATCAGAGTAAGTCCAAGGTAAATGGTATAATGGTATGCATTCCAGTAGGACAATTTTGTCAGTTCTTGATTTTCTTAATCATTTTATACTGGTCAAATGTAAATACCTCTGCACGAAATCATGTCTCTATCATTTGTTACTAGCTGTTTTATTGTTGAAATCCAAAGGAAAATACTGTTTATCTTTTCATGCAGTTGCTGTTGTAGCCTATTTGTTGTTTGTCCCCCACCCTCAAGTCTATTACAGATTTTTACATATGGGGTATTTTAATGCCATTGACAGCTTGTGCCAAATTATATACCTGGTCATTTTATTGATATCGAGTGATAAGGAAACTTTTTTTGACAGACAGTTGATGGAATACATGACAACAATTTTTTTGTTCAACTTTGTAGCAGTCTTTATTTCAAATGAAGGTCAAAGATTTTAACTTTTGCAAGATCATTTTGTATTTACATAGATATTTTTTTTTATACTTTATACCTACGGGGTATTTAAAATATGAGACAAATTATCCAGGAGAATTTTAAGCATGGTTTTCCCTGAAACCCAAATACACACGTACATGTTTCGATAACTCTGTTTCCAATGCTTCACTTAAACACATATTTTTTACAGACTTTTTTAATTGAATTTCAAAAATGACAGTCTTTTTAGGAGAAACTGAAATCCATGTGTGTACTATGTACATGTATTTTAACTGCTTTTTTCCATATTCCAAGCTGTGATATAAAATTTGAAATAATGTTCTGCAAGAAGACTGTACCTAAATAAACACCTTGTTTAATATACCTTATTCCAAGTGTGATTATTTTGTTGATAGCAAAATGGACCTTATTCCAATTCTACCATGTAAACCTGGAAATTATTTTTATGTAGCATTACTTGCAGATTGTTATTTTCATTTTTCTCACCCTGTTATGAATAGTAAAATTTCTTTTATACATTAAAACTCCAGGAAGTGTACAAGTTATTATTGTCATAAATGAAATGAAACTCTTTTTTGTGTTGTGATTAAAACAAGATAATGATGGGAATACTATATTAACACAAAATTGAGAACTTGACCTTTATAAAATCTGTGCATTTAGGTGTTAAAGTGTATTGCTTATTTTGAATAATATGCGAAAGTCAACAATTTTGCATATATTATAAAAAAAAAATATCAAAATTCAAGTAATATGCACATTTCTGATATATGTACAATTGATCTTCAAAACAGAAACTTCCCATTTTAAAAACTAGGAGTTGCATGTATCCATACAAAGGGGGTACCCTTAGCAGCTGCCCGCCTGCCATTTTCAGCATTTCAATCACTGGATTTTTCCTACAGAAATCCTGATTAAAAATTCAACTATTACCCATCAATGAAAAACAAACATCCTGCTAACACAACTGGCTCTCCTGTTTCAATAATTTTCTTGTCCTCCATGTCCTGACGCGTACACATGCATTACTTTTTAAATAGTTAAACACAAACAACACATAATAAATTCAGCATTTATTACTTTGACTTGCAGATCAATAAATTTATTAACATCAAAATAATGCCTCGTGTTGGCAGTGATTTAGTACACTTATGTATTAATGGAATCAAGTGACATTTAAACAATTTTGTAACAGTGAAATTGTCAGATCATCATGCACCTTTCTCTATATACAGTGTTGTACAGCTGTAACTCTATCATGATAAATATATATAAAATGTTGATCACCATCTGAGTATACATCTATTACTTTGACAAACGCAATAACAATGGAAGCACTCAATTTGCATCATTTGCTTTTATAAACAATATAAAGTGCACTAATAAAATACAAAACTTTTCTGTTGAACTCGGGTTATATACATGTGAACACATCCGGTGGATCTCCTTTCTCCCAAGAGATTGAACGAGCATAAGACAGGGTAACAATGTACAGAGACAAGACAAGCATTATACATGCAGGTGTACAGAAATATAAAACAATTTTAAGAATTACAAGAATCTTCAATACAACAAAACTGATCAGCATATTTTTAGGGTAGCTGACATACATGTACTTTTTCTATATTGATAATCAGAAGTATACACCTAATATCTTTGATACTCTCAAACATAACTACATTTTTGCATAGATCCAAGTACTGAAGGCTTATTGACAGAGGTGAAGAATGTTTTTGTGACTACTAGAAGATGTCAGCTTATTGACAAAGGCGAATCAGCTTGTTGGTGACTATGAGGAGATGTCAGCTTATTGACAGAGGCGAATCAGCTTGTTGGTGACTATGAGGAAGTCCTCCTCCTGTAATTCCTTCAGGGCATCATCAAACATGTCCTTGGTTATGGCCTAAAAAGGAGAGGAACAGGTTTATTTGCACAACTTTTGCAACCCTAAATAGTAGCACATCTCCAAATTGTGGGCAAGCAAAAAACTGATGTGATACTATTTATGGAATAAGGAATCTTCCTTGAGTATTATGAGGTGATCAAATTCAGTCACAAGTGATCATATCTAATAAAGCTGAAGGGCTTCATGATAGACTTGATCACACCTGATCATATTTGATCACCATAGAATATTTCAATGAATGATACTGGCACTGTACCAGTTATCGGCTAAAATTTAACGTTTTCTTTTCGTAATTCCTTATTTCTTGATATTTTTGGATAAAACTTGACATACTTTAACAAGAGGCCCAGGGGCCACATCGCTTACCTGAGCAACAATTGCCTTAATTCTGATCAAATTAGCATTACAGTATCAAAATATCTTGACAACTAAGTACAGTAGATCTTGCTAAAAAAAATGAAAATCTGCCAATTTTTATCCACCTCTTTCTTTTGGTAAATACCAAGCCCCTTTTGTTGTTGTACCTGTAAGATGATTTTTCTCTTTTCCTATATAACCCCCCCCCCCCCCCCCCCATTTTGTCGCCCCACTTTTCTCTAGGGTATCATGGTTTCATCAAACCTGTGCTTTCACACCAAGTACCAAGTTTTGGACCGAAAAACTTTCCCAGAATATTTTTAAAGAATTTCTCCATATATGTAAAAATTCAAACCGCCATCACGGCCCCGCCCTACCACTAGGGACTGATTTTGAATTTACACACTACCCGAGGATGCCTCTAAGTTAAAGCTTTTCTGGCCAAATGGTCTTAAAAAAGAAGATCTTTAAAGATTTTCTCTACATATTCCTATGTAAAACTTGATCCCCCAATTGTGGCCCCACCCTACCCCCAGGGATCATGATTTGAACAAACTTGAATCTACACTACCTGAGGATGCTTCCATTCAAATTTGAGCTTTCTGGCCTAATAGTTTTTGAGAAGAAGATTTTCTCTATATATTCCTATGTAAAACTTGATCCCCCCAATGTGGCCCCGCCCTACCCCCAGGGACTATGATTTGAACAAACTTGAATCTACACTACCTGAGGATGCTTTCATTTTAATTTGATCTTTTCTGGCCTAATTGTTCTTGAGAAGATTTTTATAGATTTTCTCTATATATTCCTATGTAAAACTTGATCCCCCCATTTTGGCCCCACCCTATCCCCGGGGACCATGATTTGAATGAGCTTGAATCTACACTACCTGAAGATGATTCCATTATAATTTGAGCTTTCTGGCCTAATAGTTTTTGAGAAGAAGATTTTTAAGATTTTCTCTATATATTCCTATCTAAAAATTCATGCCCCTATTGTGGCCCCACCCTTCCCCCGGGGACCATGATTTGAACGAACTTGAATCTACACTATCTGAGGATGCTTCCACTCAAATTTGAGCTTTCCTGGCCTAATAGTTTTTGAGCAGAAGATTTTTAAAGATTTTCTCTATATATTCCTATGTAAAACTTGATCCCCCAATTGTGACCCCACCCTACCCCCTGGGACCATGATTTGAACAAATTTGAATCTACACTACCTGTGGATGCTCCCATTTTAATTTGAGCTTTTCTGGCCCAATAGTTTTTGAGCAGAAGATTTTTAAAGATTTTCTCTTTATATTCCTATGTCAAACTTCATCCCCCAATTGTGGCCCCACCCTACCCCCAAGGACAATGATTTAAGCAAATTTTAATCTACACTACCTGTGGATGCTTCCATTTTAATTTGAGCTTTCCTGGCCCAATAGTTTTTGAGAAGAAGATTTTTAAAGATTTTCTCTATATATTCCTATGTATATTCCTTGATCCCCTTCTTGTGGCCCCTCCCTACCCCCGGGGACCATGATTTGAACAAACTTGAATCTACACTACCTGAGGATGCCTCCACACATGTTTTAGCTTTTCAGGCCAATTAGTTTTTGAGAAGAAGATTTTTGAAAAATACCAACAAATTTTCAATAATTCTCAATTATCTCCCCTTTAAAGAGGGCGTGGCCCTTCATTTGAACAAACTTGAATCCCCTTCACCTAGTGGTGCTGTGTGCCAAATTTGGTTGAAATCTGCCCAGTGGTTCTTGAGAAGAAGATGAAAATGTGAAAAGTTATCGACGACAACGACAACGACAGACAACGGACAAATTGTGATCAGAAAAGCTCACTTGAGCCTTTTGCTCAGGTGAGCTAAAAAGTGAAATCTTTATTTATCAATCTGTTAGTTTATATCATTATTTAGAACCCAAAACATCTTGTTTTGTGCTTTTAAGCACGCCCCGAATTTGCCGAGTTTTTACGATTTACTGTACCAGTTATCGGCTTCGTGATAATAACATAGTAAAAATCCGTGTTCATGTTGATTTTATACTCTGCTAAATGTAGTTTGAATTATGCCCCTTGTGAGGTCAGACTAAAGTATTCGGGGTCATGATACATTATAAACAAAACTCATAAAATAATTCGTTTATTATCATACGGTAATACACCAAATTGTATACTATTCAATACATAATTGTACAATCAGGCGTTCAATTGCGCTACGAATCTCTCGGAAATTCGTGAATTCCTTTTGTTTATACATGTTAAATGTATTGATTTATATGTCAAATCAAAGAAGGGATATAATAACATATCACAAAGAGGTAATATTCTATTTTTAACTTATTACGTCACTTTCCCCACAGCTGAAAGTGCAAAGATGTAAAATCAGCGGTAAACAATGATCGTTTAAGCTCATGTATAAAACATATTCAAGAAAGTTTTCAAGCAAACTTACTTTTCTTTATTCGAAAAAGACAACTGAATTAAAAAATCTTGGATTGTCGCAGGCTATAAACCCGAACTCTCAGTTTAGCCGATAACTGGTACAGTACCAGTACCTTATTATAAATCTACAATTTTTAGCGATTCTACTATTAAATATTAAATTAGTCATTAATGAAATGTATTTGACTATACATTACAAAATCGATTTATAGGGTTATCACAGACAAAGACACTAAAATATGTTAAACATATGATAAGACATTTGAGACTTACGAATACAAGATAATAATAACTTGTGATTCTTTAAATGACCTCAAGGGAGAGTACTTACAAAGTCTGAATTTTCTCTGAATTCCTCGTACAACTTTTGGTGTTTGAGGGTGGACACCTTGCCCTTGCCCTGTATGATTTTCTTGAGAGCCTGGGTGATCTCTGCCTTTCGTTTCCTGGCGGCACCACTCAGTCCTGTGGTCAGGATGGTGATGTCTATCTTCCCTGTGGATGGGTCCACGGCTGCCTGCTTCAGAGCCTCTCTGTACAACCTGTATCAAACAAGACCGATAATAAGAAACAGGCAATGCAAAATCTTAAGGCCACTATATGTATCTAACAAGCACCATTATAATCAGTGTGTTGTGCATCATTAATAGCTAATCTAGAGTTAGCAGTCACAACATTCATACGCTGCAAAACTTTCATATGAGTTCAATTGGTTTGAACCCTCATGATCACACTAGATTTCCATTCACAAACTTCCACATCCACCTTGTGTCTAGAAGATCACAATAACCTTAAATTTCTTGTATTACTTCAAAGATGCTTTTTTAAAAACAAAATTGTGAATTATATTACATATATATGAAAAAGAGTGGATTCGGGCAATATCCATTACTTGTAATAATATTGCTTATAATAATTATGATTAACAAGGTATAATTAACCCATGCATGTTACCTTTTGGCTTCCTCCACATCAGCTACTTCCACAATTTCTGACAGTCTCATTCTGGCATGAGCCTCGGACAATCTGATGAGAGATTCCAGTTGTCTGGGATACGCCGAGATCTGTCCCCTCCCACTGCCCATTTTCCTCATGTTGACGTACGACTCGATCAGGGTCTGTCCTGCCGACTCACTGATCTTAGGGTGAATGTATTTCTTGGCATATGTAAGGTAATCCTTCAAAATACTCATGTCCTGTAAAAGAATCGGCAATTGTTACCGTAACAAATTCTGACCATGTGGCAGCTCATTAACAATCCCCTTTTTACAGTGAACTCCTTTACAAGCACAAGGTCTAATTTGGATTTGAAAGCATTATGAAACGAAGACTAGAATTGACTTTACTTTATCAAGACTGTTTCAAAACATTTAAGGCCAAACTGGTGAAGTTCAACCAAAATAAACAGGTAGATTACCATGTGAAACAGTATCTGTTTGTATGTGTTTGACATTAGCACTGTTAAATGTGTCTATACTGACCAAATTTTCATCCTCCTCATCTTCATGGGTTTTGAAATAGAGAGATACAAGATGGCCTCCCAAACGCCGGTCAAACATTTCATCTTGTGGGTCCAGCATCAGGAAAATCAAATCAAATCTGTAAGAATGAAACAGAAAAGTGAGAAATCCCAAATACCCTTCAACATTCCAACATAATTAGATAATGCCTAAAAATGAATGGCACAGAGTATGCATAAAACACAACAAATAATTATGTAAAAGGGTTACAACTCCACAAAATAATTATCAGTGTCTTGGAATCTAAACAAACTACGGTATAGAAAAGTTCTCATTCATTCTTTGTTTGATGGACAATTGAGATCAGGTATTTTCTTGGTTCTTACCTTGACAGCAGGGTATGGGGGAGCTGGATGTTCTCAGTGATTGTTTTATTTTTGTTCCACTGCGACTCAACAGGATTGGCTGCGGCTAGGACAGAGGTCCTGGCATTCAGGGAACAGATGATACCAGCCTTCGCAATGGACAAGGTTTGTTGTTCCTGCAATTTAAGTCAACTTTCATTTCATTCAACAGCACAGCAGACCTACATATTTCAATTGAAAACAAATGTTAAAGTGCTAGTAGAATTGGAACATTAAACTTTACCATGACTTCGTGTAGGACTGATCTAGTGCTGTCATTCATCTTGTCAAACTCATCAATGCAGCAGATTCCATTGTCACTCAACACCAATGCTCCCCTACAGTACAATTTTATTGCATTTTAGACTAGACAGCAATTTTTAAGTTCTCTATCATAACAATCATGAATTATTTCTTTGAGCTTCATATCTCTTTTAAACTACATGTATGTGATGATTCTTACATGCTTTACACCAAAAAGGAGGATACATACGTTTGTAAAACAAGTTGTCTTGTCTCTGGGTCTTTAGTGATGTATGCTGTGAGACCCACTGCACTGGATCCTTTACCCGAGGTATACTGACCTCGGGGCACCAAGTTATACACATACTGAAGCAGCTGTGACTTGCTGGTACCAGGGTCTCCACACAGCAGGAGATTGATCTCAGCTCTATTGACAGAACAGCAAATAATTTTGATTTTATTTGTATCAAACAAGCTTAGTGTAAATCAGTGATATGTACTCTTTTAAGAAGATGTGGGACACCTCCATTTTGTCTTTTGAAATAACAATAAAATTAATTTTAATTTCTTTTATATTGTTGTCTATTTGTTAAATGCATCACATAATGTTCTGTAAGTCATGAGATCAAAACTGGTTGTGGTTTTACAATTTTTACCTTGGAATACTTTAAAATGCATTTAATAGGGGAAAACTGTAAACTTAATTATTTTTACACTGATGTCAAATCTCATCAGCATAGAAACATTTAAAGTTTTCCAGACCACTTCAACTTTTTAAAATTTACCTAAATTTTCCTCGACCTGAATGTGAGAAATCTTTCCTGCAGCCTCCAAACAACTGAAGAAGTATTCCTTTTTTGATGTCCTCATTTTCATAAATACTTGGAGCTACAAAGAAAATGAGTTAACTTTAATCACTTTAAATTTGCAGTAGTATTTAATGACATGCCTGGTTCAATGATGATGAAATTCTTACCTATTGCTCTAGCTAGACGTTCATAAATATCTGGTTTTTTGGACAATTCTCTGATTATTTTCAATCTCTCTTCATTGATCAAATTCTCTTTCCTAGAGAATGAAAAACAAATTAAGTCAGTGGGACACAAGTCACACGTACAATTAGATTTAATGTATCAAACATGTATGACCAGCAAATGATTAAACTTAAAACACCTACCCATCTCCTTCGTCATCATTTTCTCGAAGTCTTTTCTCATGCACCTTTCTGAAGTGGACTACATCAATGTGGGTTTTGTACACCGACTTGACGTTCCTCATCCTGGGGTTGACCCTGAGGGGCGTCGCTCTGTAGATTCCGGTGACCGTCACCCTGTCTCCAGGCTGGACTTTGTCCACAAGGTCGTTGTGAGCGTACATAACCACTGTGTGTGGAGTCTGACCAGGAGGCATGTCATCTGCACAAAACATAAAAACATACCGTGATCTTTAATTCATAAAATAAAATACCGGTAACAATCAATAATAAGTTAAATACTCTTAAAATTCAATAGACATATATACTTGAACATGAAAAATTAATTCTAAAATTGTTTTCAAGAGTGATTCTGTTCTTGTTGATATAACCTGCCTGCAGAAATTTTTAATTTCTTTATTTCAATACTGAGGAAAGAATTGTTAATTACCAAGCTATGTATTACCTGGTGATTCTTGCAGTTTGATCATCTGTTTGTCAGTGAACTGGGATCGATTATGAACCAGAGCGAAGGAATGATTGGTGTTGCAGTTTGTACAGAGGACCGGCTCAGAAATGCGGCCACGGTCAATCTCCACCGAGGTTGTGTTAGCACAGACATAGCACTTAAAGAAGGCCTCCCTCATCTCAGGGATCAAAGAGCTGGTTCTGATCACCATTCCACCGATGGTGATAAGCTGATCAATGTCTGTTTAACAAGTCAACAGGATAATAAATACACTCAGATAAATCAAATAATTGCAGTAATGATGAAAATTTAGCACATAAAATCCATAGTTATTACACGTCGGGAGAAATTTTCAATTGGTGAAAAAAATTTCCAATACCTTCAGGATTTAGAGACCTCATATTTTTGGTGCGATCGGCGTTCATTGGTCGAACTTGAATTTGATGCTCAAGTGCTGTGTCAGGAAACTTCTCAAAAAACATTTCATTGACAGCCATGTCAAATGTGGGGATAACCTCCTGGGGGTAATTCACTAGTTGTCTGTACAGGTCTGCATCAAACTCCTTCAGATGTTCGCAGTTTATATTCAGGAAAGGTTCTCCAATTAGACTTATCTGAGGAAAAAAATTGAAAGAAAACATTTAAACCATGTTATAAAAAAGTTTAAATTTTTCATGACTGTTAACAATCATTCAAATCCTGTAATTTCTCGTTCGATTACGTTGCATACTCATACAATATGTTCAAAATTACTTAAATTTGTCACAAGTTTCCATTACCTCTTCCAGCCTTTGCAAGTAGTATGGCTGTGATATGTCCATCCCTTCAAACTGTTCATCGTCAGCAACATTCGTATCCACATACTTGCAGATGAACCTCTTGAACTTCTCCTTGCAGTGACTGACCACAACGTCGGTGCCCCATATGACCAACTGGGGGCCAGCGTTGGGGTCGCTGCTGATTTCACTTGTAATTCTTGTTGGTTCCTGTAGAGAAACAGATATGATACTGAGCAATAGGTCTGAAAGCCTGCTTTGTGACTTGTTACATTTAGAGTCTATATAATTATGTAAACAGGGATTTTCCGATGACCCACAAGGAGCTGAATTTTGGCCCCATTTCAAACAGAACAAGTGAAAAGCTGTCAATGTGACAGCAAACCGGGTTTTCTTTTATGTAAACTGTATCCATAATCCATGTCAACCCTTATCCAGTGAAATGGAGTACCCTACATGTTTATGCAACATTTTGCCAAAAAATGACTAAGTTCAAAAGTTGGTATTTTTTTCATAAATTATCGGAAATCAAAATCCTAGCAATATGCACACCTCTGATATATGTACAATTGATCTGCAAAAGAACAACTTCCTATCTTGAGAACTGTAGGAGGAGTTATCCATACAATGAGGGTACCCTATATGCAACATTTTGCCAAAAAATGACTAAGTTCAAAAGCTGGTATTTTTTCGATTAATTATCAGAAATCAAAATCCTAGCAATATGCATACCTCTGATATATGTACAATTAATCTGCAAAAGAACAACTTCCTATCTTGAGAACTGTAGGAGGAGTTATCCGTACAATGAGAGTACCCTATATGCAACATTTTGTTAAAAAATGACCTATATGCAACATTTTGTTAAAAAATGACTAAGTTCAAAAGCTGGTATTTTTTCGATAAATTATCAGAAATCAAAATCCTAGCAATATGCACACCTCTGATATATGTACAATTGATCTGCAAAAGAACAACTTCCTATCTTGAGAACTGTAGGAGGAGTTAACCGTACAATGAGGGTACCCTATATGCAACATTTTGCCAAAAAATGACTAAGTTCAAAAGCTGGTATTTTTTCGATAAATTATCGGAAATCAAAATCCTAGCAATATGCACACCTCTGATATATGTACAATTGATCTGCAAAAGAACAACTTCCTATCTTGAAAACTGTAGGAGGAGTTATCCGTACAATGAGGGTACCCTTTTGGCAGCCGCCCGCCCGCCAATCCGCCCGCCCGCCATTTTCACCATTTTAATAACCGGATTTTTCCGTTGGAAAACCCGGTTAAAAACCCTCCCTTTTGCCATAGGTTCCATGCCAATTTTCCCTCTAAATTGTTTGCATCTTAAAATTTATTATGATGAGGACTGGAATTTATAACAAACATATTTAAAAGACTTTGTGTGGCAATAACTTTATCTTGACCTATTAAGTGTCGTATCCTTGAAGTTAAGTCCTACAATAGCATTAACTTTTTCCAATATTTGACAAATTGTTGTAAAATTCCTTATTCCACGGGCCTGAACCCCATTCACAAAATGGTATGGAAAATACCTGGAAACTTTTCAATTTCTATTGGTGATCTGAAGAAGTTAACTTAATTGAAACATGCTATTAATCTAAATAAGGATTATTTTTATCTGTTCCTTTTTCTAAACAAAGACAATATCCGTGATAGCTGTAACATTCAGTGTTTCATACCCGTACTTCTTCACGACTTGAATACTATTGAATTCTTACACTAGGATCTGATCCTCCAATGGTAACTTGGCGGATTTTCCGGTCGCTCCTAACATCAGGTCGAGATCGGATTGGCGTGGCAGCAGCTCCTGGGGTCAAAGGTCCCCCTGTTCTTGAACTTGGGGTCCCATAGTTCAATGGTGAACTCAAATCAATTTCACTTGTTGGAGCTAAAAATTAAAAACTTTTACAGTTAAAACTTGTATAATATGTAAAATATAGTAAATTTCTTTATCTTTAGACAGCATTTTAATTGCTCTACAAGAGATTTTAGCATAAAAGAGTTGCTGTGGATTACCCCCAAGCCTAGACTGTGGTGGACTTGAAAACAAGGACCTTTCCTGACTAACCCCCCCTGATTGAGGTGACGATGGGAGCGGTTCAAGATCACCTCCAGGGGAACTGTCGATCCTGGGACCTTTGGCCGGAGGAGAAGTTGTTTCATCCTGAGAGGTGCGAGTCTTTCTAGCACTACTTCTGGTTGATGATGCTAAATAACAATTTTAGATTAGAGTCTTTCCAGGAGGCTACACGAGATATTTACAATGAAAATTACCATAGCAATATAATAGAGTGACAATTACTTACGAGTGGAAGCACCTGATCTTGTTCTTCTGGATGCTGAAATTACATAAGTACATCAAATTATCCCATCATCTACAGGAATAGAATTATCCCATCTTCCATATGAAAGAATTATCTTTATTAAATATAAAGAATAATATTATCAGTCATAAGGAGACTAAATTTAATGCTTTAAAATCTATTGTCTAAAATTGGCTGGAAATGATTAAAAAAAAACAACTTTACACATCATAATAAAACGTAAACTTGCTGGTTATCAACTGAATCAAAATACCGACTCTTAATTCAAGGAACATCTATAAGCTTGCTCTCAGGTAGATGGCAGGGCTGTACAGTACTTTCTTAAAATAATGATCAACTTACGTGTCACTGGTTCCTCCACGCCATTAGCTTGGGAAGGGGAGGAGGGGTCCTCTTCTGTTCTCCCTCTCTTACTTCTACGGCGGGGGGTTAATGGGTCAGACATCACAAATCTATAACTTTACAATTATTTGTGCCATATTAAATTGATCTCATTCAAGACAAACCTTATTGATTGCTTTTAATAATTGTGGAAAGTTGGATAAAGAACATTTTTTAAATATATACCTATTTCAGTCACAAATACTAATGTCTTGGGAATATCAACTGCCTCTCGTACGTGGTTTTTTCCCGAACAAAGCAAGGAAGAGGGTAATGTTTTTGTCACGTGTTCAAAATCCGCGGGAAAACATTTTACGACAAGGTTGAAATACACCAGGTCAAAAATATCTGTCTTTTATATCATATAATGATAGAGATTAGTACATTAACCTACATGTATTCAAACATTTGACCATAATACTGTGCAAACAATTAAACAATAAAACTTGCCCATGCTTTTGCGACATACCGTCGTTCGACCCCATGGATCAACATCCGGTAAATGTGAAAGAATGAAAATGTACAGAAGACAGCTTCGCTTGCTTAGAAACATACTATATCTCAGGGAAAATTCACGTGTGAAAGTAAATGAAGCAAGACAAGTTCACGGTTTTGGTGATAGCGGGGGTGGAGATGGTGGACACAGTGATGATATGGCATTTGATGCTAATATCAGCGATAAGACCGTTTCCACTAAAGAAGTGATATCGGATAAGAGAGTAAAAAGAAAAGCATTTGTAAATGCCAGATTCCCTATTTTATTATTTCCCGGACAAGGAAGCCAATTTGTCGGCATGGGTAAGAAAGCTCTACATTACCCGGGAGTCAAAGAAATGTATGAAGAGATCAGTGAACACTTCAGGAAGGACATTCTGAAGCTCTGTTTACTTGGTCCAAAGGAGGAGCTTGATAAAACAATCAACTGCCAGCCTGCAGTTTTTATTACATCATTAGCTGCTGTTGAAATGATGAAAGAACTGTATCCGGAGGTATTATGTCATTCTCTACAAATCATTTTAAAACAAGCAGATATTTATATTGGTCTTGAATTATTATTTTTAGATGAGTGGTGTGGTTTTGTCTATTTAGAAAATAATCTAAAATGTTTTACGGTGTGACCATTTGGTGGGCAAAGCCAGTAACACAATCACATACCTGTTAACCCTCCCGCATTGCGCGGGAGACTCCAGCAAAACGGCCTAAAAATCTAAGATCTACCGCATCCAACCTATCTCCAGCGCAGGAGACAAATTTCTCCCGCAATCGTATTTGTCTTCCCCATACCCCCCCCCCCCCCCCACCCCCCAATTCTGAATCTTTACATGCAAATTTCCACATCAATTGCGGGTTTTTCTCTGATTTGCAGTGTAGCTTGAATATATCAAAATCCATCCAAGTACTATCTACCGTGATCATAGTATGACATGTTATAGCCCAGATTACTTTTTACGATTACTTCTGGTTTTGACTTAAATCAGTTACGTATTTAGTTATGCATAGGCCTTATAAAAAATAAGTGAAAGCTTAAAATATCTTGATTTTACCCTGTAACACCAAAGAAAACAATAACAGCCAGTGTTGTCACTTAACAGGTGCACAGGTAAAGCACACAAGCCACGTGCAGTGAGTCGTGACTAATTCTGTCTGGCCAGCACGGTCGGTAAAAATCAAAGTGAGTTTGGAACACTGAGTGTTTATACAAGCTACCAATAAAATGAAGCTCGAGGAAAAGTGTAAAAGCATTTATTTCACAAGAGTTTTTAAAGTTTATAGTACCGGTACTATAAATTACAGGGATGCTATAGACATTACAACAGAGATCATTTTTAAATGATACTGGAGAAATACATGTTAAAATTGTTTTGTGAATTAAAAATCTATCCTATATATAAGGCAAAAAATAATTTTAATGAATATTATTTTCTGGTTTTTTCTTAACTGGGTTTCACTGCAAATTCAAAATAGGCAAAATAAATTAAATTTTCTGTGTTTACCCTAGATGTCAGCATGCAGTGATGGTTCAATACTGAACAATAGAAAGACTTAATATAAAAAGTGGCACTATTGACTTCTTGTATTGTACCATGCAAACAAAATAATACTTTTCTGAACTTGTACAGCAACACAAGCTGTAATTGCACACTGGTAGTCATAGAAATAATAAAATTTAAAATGATTGCAAATGCATTAATTACAATGGTAAAATAAGGTATCTAACAGTATTTTTATTATATATATATTTGCATTTCACGTTGGTAAGGGGGAGATTCTCCCACATAGCAGCTTTGAAAGGTTAACAGGTATGCAATCACATTTCTTTATTGATGACAGGCTGAGTTGGATCCGCCTATCCAATAATTTATTACCGTAAAGCTAGAGGTCACATGCACAGTCTACATTATGACATCATATTAGAAGAGGCAGACATTACTTGACAATTTATGTCAATGTAACAAGGCTCCAATCAATTTGAAAATAGATTTAAATGATTTGTTGCAGAAAAATAGAACATTTTAATCTTTTAAACAATATTTTCAGTATTTCTTTGAATTTGAAATGCTGGGTTTTTAATCAGATATAAGCAAATCTCTTTAGACAAGATTTCAGGGCAAGATTCAAAATGGCAAAGAGACCACCATCTTGAACCATGATTTTCAAGTTCAATAGGTATTGATCGCTAAATATAAAATATTCTTCATTCTCACATGTACAAGTTATCTGAAATATTCATCATTCTCACATATACATGTTATCTGTAGGAAGAGCTTTGCTCACCCTTTATTAAGTTATTTTATGTATATCAGCTGCATGTGAACTTATGATGATCAAAAATCAAATTCAATTTTCACTATTTCATTTGTCTTGAATTTAAATGCAACGTGAACATTTTAAAAAGAAGATGCAAAATAGATATTGATCTAAGAAATAGTTTTAAATCATCAGTTGTTAGAATTTAAAAGTGTGATCTTTTATCAGATATTGGAAGGACCAACATGCATGGCAGGTTACAGTCTTGGTGAAATCACAGCCTGTGTCTGTGCTGGAGTCCTGTCATTTACTGATGGTTAGTGTTTGATGTTCATGCCATTTAATTTATAATTTTAATTTTAGATGTTGTATCACAGTATGGTTTCTTTTTCTTTTCTATTATTTTTTAATTAACAATTTTCCAGCACTGACCCTACTGAATACCCGTGCCTATAGCATGCAAGAGGCGTCAGAGGAAGTGGGTAGTGGAATGCTGACCATGACTATCTCTCATCAATCCAAGCTGGGTCTGGCAAAAGAAGCTGCCATGAAGTTCTGCAAGTCAGAGTGTGGCATCCTCAACCCAGTGGTGCAGACCGCCAGTTATCTAACTCCCTACCACAAAGTGGTGGCTGGACATAATGAGGTTTGTGCATCCTCAGTATAGGTGCTGTGTATTGTACTCCAAATTCTGTATCACAATGATACAATGTGCTCAATGCTCTTGGGTTTAACCATGCTTGGATTGGATGAATTTTTTCATTACTGGTAGAATACACTAAAATACTAAGAGTTTGGCTATTTTTGTGAATGGTATTTTTTTTTCTTTGTTTTCAGGCTTTAGATTTTATATCAGATACATCTCAACAGTTTGGGTTGAAAGGATGTAAAAGACTTCCAGTCAGTGGTGCATTCCATACAATGTTAATGGACTCTGCTAGGAAGGAGATGTACTCGACCATCAAAAATATTGACGTCACAACCAAAACAAAACACAGAGTTTATTATAATGTAACTGGGAAAACAACCAGTCAGGAAAATTTCGTCAAGAAAAACTTGTGTGAACAGTTGGTTCATCCAATCAAGTGGGAGCAGGCAATGCAGAGTATATACGGGAGGCCCCTAGGGGAGGAGTTTCCTCAAACGTATGAAGTGGGACCAGGGGGGCAACTTGGGTATATTCTTAGACTGATCAATAAAAAGGCTTACTCTAATTACCGTCGGATAGAAGTATGAATAAATCACTACAATCACTACTGACTTGCTTATAATTTACTTCTCAGGGTACTTATAATATGATTTTAGATAAAGATAAATCAAGGTATGAATTTTTTTTTATTTCATAAAAAATACATGTAGTCTCATCCAGATGATTTTTTATCTTTTAGATGAACAGCTGTCTTGTGACAACTGACTTATGTGTATTCTATATATAGTCAATGAACACATTGAAAACCAAGAATCTATTCCAGCAACTTGTTTCCATGAAATATGGATTGCCTCTTTGTGTCTACAATTTACATGTAGCTCACAAGAGGAGCCTGTTGCACCATTGGTTTGTAAGCACTGGAGTGGTCCTCGGTCATGTACTATTTACTGTCCCTGTTTTTGCACTGTTAGCTGGCCCCTGTAGCCGAGAGTTCTGACAGATGGCCTGTGTGGCTACTTTTCTCCCTATGCTGGTGGACAGGTCACAGATCTGAAGAATGTGTCTGTTGTTGAACACTCCTTGGACACTTTTGAGGAGATTGGACACCTGTAAAATTCAAGCATATTGTTTGGTTCAAGCAAAAAGAGCACATAAACATTACCTTATGCTCTCTCATTATGTTAAAGATGACCAAAGTTTTTACAATGATAGTTATGTAATACTATCTTGCATGTGGTGTCAAGGTTTTTTTTCAAATCACATCTTGATTGTTATTACACATGTGTGTAATTCTAAGAATAACCTCAACTATGCCATTCAAGAAAACAATTACAAGTCATTATGTGTTCTTCAGTTTATACTGTTTAAAGTCTGTTCCAAATTTGTTTCACCTACCATTTGTGGAGGCATAAACTGCAGGGTGAACTTGGCGTTCTGACTGCCACAGTTGATGGCTTCACGGACAAAGTTGATGATGAAGCTCATCCGTGGGGAAACCTGGCTGTCCTGTGACAAGGCATTCATTAAACGCATCAGGTTTGCTGCAAAAAACAAAACATCAAGTTGAATATTACTTGTTGGCTTGGGTAGCTTATATAGCTGTAAAGCTCCTGACTAGAATTACTGGAGTCCTGGGTTCGATTCCCGGTCCAGCCATAAATTTTCATATACATTTTATCATTCCCCCTTTCTTACTATACTTGTAACTATTCAAAGTAATGACAATCTTCATGAAAGTTTCTGTTCAATAACATGCTGTCTTAGATTCTGATAACACTACACAATTATTCAGTAACCTTGTCTGTATTATGCATTTTAAATTCAAAATAACAGGACACTGTCATCTGTTGTTGCATCAAATTCCTTTGTGAAAGGGCCTTTTCACTCTGAGTTTAAGTCCAAACAAAATAAGCAAAAGTACAGTATTACTTGAAAGACTTAAATGACCATTACACTAATTCTACCACTCTTATGCTGACACACTTTAACCTAATGCAATGTTGAGCAAGTTTGCTTCAGAACTGGACAAATATACATATATCCTTTATCTGAAAGTTTTATATTGTACTAATTATATACGAAAGGCGAAAAAGATCAACGAATACATGTACATGTTCGTCAATTAGCTATAAACCTACCCAGTGATTTATTAAGGGGGTCCTTGGTGTCAAAAGTTGGGGAAGTCTCTCCATCTTCTTTGGCTGTCAAAAAATCTGCAATAGGGATTTACATACATAAAATAGATATATGTATCTTAATATATGTCAGACATAAAAATAAGGTCAATGTACATGTAATAAGGGAAATCCCAAAAAGCTTGAGGTTATTGCATGGATAAAATTACAAACTATTAATGACATCCACAGATGCTTTTAGAAAACATTGAAACCTGCACAGTAGTGACACAATAGAGACAATAGATATCTCTGTTATACATTTAGATCAAGTTGCTTATAATGGAGGATTAAAGAATTTACCCACCAAAGTTAAATCCTTCCGAGTCCAATGTCAGCTGAGGCTCCAACGATGAAGACTTGCTACGCTTGACTGGTCTACATTCAGTTTCCTCCATGTCCTATACATTATATAATTGTAATGAATCAGTGTTTTGGAAAAGTATTGCGATGTTTGTATTCATTAGCAAACATCTTAATAAAGACACAAATGTCATGAAAAGAAACTAAACCGACCTCTAGCTCAACTTCCTTTCTAGATCTCTTTCTTCCTCTTCTCAAATGAGGGATAGTATCTAATTCATATGAGTAAATGAAATCTAATATCAATTGATGCCAATTTTTTAAAATGCCATTATCTGTGAATTCCTTTTTTTTTTTTTTAATAATATTTAATAATAATTTGATCATTTCATTGATCTATTAATCTACAAGGCTGAGTTTAATATTCACTTCACCTTTCTCAGCATTTTTTGAGTTCTGGGCCGACACAAGAATCATAACAGAGAGCTTGGCCAGAGTGTTTCCTCGGGGGTCGCTAAGCAAGTTGTGGTACCCTGTGGTCTGTAGGAGACGGGGCAGGGTGTGGAACAGAAGACTGAGGGTGATGTGCTCCAGGTCCATATGAAATATAGCAAAGACCAGACTCAGGGCCTTCATCAGGTCCTCTAGGCGGCTGCTCTCCAACATTGCCTGTCAAATCAGAGACGCAAAGATTTCCATGCTTGTAAAATGCCACCAGATGTCTTACATTTCACACCAAGCTTTTGGCCATATTTTTACAACTGACATGAAATTTAAGATTTATGTCTAGTATTCCCAGTTAATCAAACAATTTTTTTTTTTTTTACATTTAACAGAAATATGCAAATCTTCTTAAATATACGGTAGTAATAAATCTAAGGAATTAGGAAAATAAGTACAGTACTGTAGTTACCTCTACAATGAACAAAAAATTTCAAGGGTTTGATGAATAGACATTGGTTAATCAAGTGGGATTACACGATACCTCAATACATCTGTCACAGAACCAATCAGATCCGCAGAGATTAAGGAGATACTCCAACGTCTGCACAGACTTCATGTCCAGCCAACCACGTCGAAACACTCCCTTGATGCATTCATCCATGACCTCACTCGGCAGCTTGTCAGATGGTACATAGTTGATGTAGTTCACCCGTTTCGACACTGGTAAGATGTCATTTATAAGTTTGTGAAGGATTGGTGTCATCAAAGCATATCTGAATTTTAAAAAAAAAGCAATACAACTCCAATTATATTTATTTTACAACTGGTGATTACTTTATCTTTAAATAAAATTGAACTAGACTGCTCATGGGGCATGGTCGAGACCTGAAAAGTCATAAAAGACGAATGAACAGAACGTTTTTTGATAAACAACTGAAATCTGAATGATTTTTCTGTAATTTTGAAACTTGCACAAATTCAAGTTACTATATATCTATTAATGAGTCACAATTGAAAAAATACAAAGTATAATCTAATTACATGTAAATCAACTTTACAATAGTACTACGGTACATGACTTATTAGATATTAATTATTGTGATTACCTTTCATTATAATTAAGGTCAGGATCTGGATTCATTGCTGGTGTTTGTAACATTTGAATCATCTGTAATGGCTTCTCCCTGGCTTTATCTGGGATCATACTAATGTAACTGCACAGCCAAGCACACAGCACAATGGGAATGCAGCACATTTTGTTCTTAATATGCTCCATAATCATCTGTTTAATAGAGAAAAATATTGTTAAGTAAGCAATGTGCTCTCGTATAAATATTGGGAACCATAAAATTACAATGTATTCAATAGTACGTGTAGGTACTTGTAAGTAGGACACTTTAATATACATCTATGTTGAAAACAAAATACCATCAACTTACTGCCTGCTTAGAAGTGTATGTGTATAAATAAACAAGGTGATCTAATATACATATAAATGTATGATGGGAACCTGAATTTACAATGAATTCAGAAGGTTATTGTGCATAAAAGCAAGGTGCTTTCATGTTGATATAATTATGTTGAGAACAAGAGTTATTGTAAATATATAGATTTGTTTTTATGTATAAAAGCAAGGTGTTCTCATGTACACTGTATGTATGTTGGGAACATTAAACATACTGTATGTTCAAAACTGTATTCTATAAATAACCAAGGTACTTTATAATCATTTCTGAGTTACACAGTGCGTTCAGACACTGTCAGTTTGACCTTGATAGAGTCTGCAGACACGGCCCCATGCTCCCAGGCAATCAGAATCTCTTGTAGAGCCAACGGAAAGTTCAAACAATACTCATTCATCCTTGTAATGCTGCAAATAAACAGTGAAAATTACTAATACTTGCAAGTGTGAACAAATTACCACAACTAGAAAATTGAACTTTTAATTAAACTGCTATTATACCGTATTTGAATTTATATCATTTTCAACTTTAGCTGACAATTTTCAATTTTAGGAGACACAAAAGTTTTTTCCTAACAATTCATCCCTTTAGTCTTCTTACTTGAGTTTGTTCACGTCCACACCAGAGATGAGATGCTGGATCAGTAAATCCACCTTGCCTTGGTCCGTTGGTGTGAAGTTATCAATACACTTGTATTTCCCGTCTTCTGGTAGACATCGAGTGGCCCAATGGGCAAAAAAAGAATCAGAATATTCTGGGGATGGGGCAATTATCTACAACAAGATGGGAAGAGCAATTAAGAATAATACAAGTACATGAGAAAGAACATGCAGTAATAGGCTTTTTCTAATCATACGCCAAAAAAGTACATGTATAAGAACTTTGAAAGTTGCAAGTTTACCTCTAGTCCATAGACTTGGGAGATGTGGCACAACATCAGAAAGGAAATGTCAAACAGCATGATTCTGGTCTGGGCCATTTTCCCCATTTCTCCTTGGGTCTGCTTTGCAAATTCATTAATCCTGGAACAAAAAAAACAGTTTGTACAAGTCTTCCTGATAAATGTAACAAAAATATACAGGTTATATACTTCACCTTTCCCCATCATGAATGCAACTATTGTTCCTTGATATTTCAAAGGGATGTGATTTTTCAGCAGAAACACTGATTTCAACAGATTTGAAAGTGAAAACACCGCCAGTCTTGATATCAGTGCAGACCCACAACTAATTAATATTTCTTCCTTTTTCTTCCTCAGCCAATCACATCCCTCATTTCTGACATAGATATATCAGGGAGATTGGACCAAATAATTGACCTACATCTACGGTTATCCCACATTCTTGTGACCTACTTGACTAGTTTGCTGGCCAGTCCCAGAAGTTTCCCAGTAGAGGACGCTACAGCCAGGATAAAGTCCAGGTTCCTCCCCGACGTCAACAGACACAACAGACTCATCATATCACTTGGGGTCTTAGAGGCGTCAGCATTGTCCAGTGTCTGTGAAGTAATAGGAAGGAACACTTCAGTGACCTTGACATGACCTTGGGGTGGGCACCAAGTAGTAAGAGTGTAAAGCATGCAGAGCAGACACAGTGTTGAAGTTAGTGAGAGTAGAGTCATACACACAAATACAAAAGAACTAGAAGCATATACCTATTCTTAATTCATTGAAAAAGAGTAATTATTGATTTTTTGTAAAGGCAATTTTTTTCCTTTCCACAATTTGAATTTTTCATATTACAGGATGTTACCAGGTAAATGAAAATATCATTCATGTTCATAAATGAAACAAAATCTGTGAAGAAAATGTCATTTTCTTGTACATGTATTTCAAAGTAGAGTTAGTACATGTGTATAATGAAAAATTAGCTACATTACATACTGTAAATATATGAAAATGATAACAGATTACCATACTCACTTGTAACACTTTATAGCATTAACATTGGCAGTTTCAAATTCAATGCAACTTGAAATAAATAATTAATCTGGATACCAAAAACCTTGCAGATAGAAATGTCATACTCTTTTCAAATTTAGATGCATAAGAAAATCTTTACATACATAATGATATGACTGACTATCCAGACAAGTTCTGATCAGAAAAGCTCTCTAATGCCTCTGGCACCAAGAGCTTAAAAAGCTAAAATATAGACGTACAGCACTTTCTTTTCCTGGGTCAAGATGAGAGAAATTACTCAGACCCTGCAAAAAACCAAAACAATCACAGCAAGCAAATTCAACCAGCCATTCCTGATTTCACCTCAAATCCATTTGGCATTCTTTTGAGATGGCAAGCATTTGATCAGCATCTAAATTCTGGGAAAATTGGCAATTTTGTTTATTTTGGACAGGAATGACTGGTCTCTCTGAATCATGTATATATACAGTATATAATCAAAGCTGCCTACAGATCAACAAAGTTATGAGAAACAAAGTGTGCAGAAGCCACAGTCAATAGCTAAAAGCATTCATAAAGAATAGTGGCAAACTAGGTCAACTGTGCCTAGAAATCAATACAGACATTTGATAACAATGCATTCGTTTTCCATCTTTAAAACATGTTTTAACTATTTCTTCTTTCTATCTAGTAAATCTGGTCACGTATTGACCTATTTTTGCTATCCATAAACTAAACATCAAAAAAGACAGTAGACAAATTCAATATAGAACAACGTTATTAAAGCTGCAGAAATCGCTATTCAAAACAGCCAATAGCATCTGAGACCGCCACTGGTCTGATAACACCATACTTAAAGGTAACCTTAATGATTTTTGGAAGCTGCTGCTCATTGCGAATGATCTGAATCGGTGAAGCATGGCTACTTGTTTCAATCTTGGTCCCACAGTCAGCACTCCTGAAATTAAAATGATGGTACACCGAGCTATTAAAATTCATAAATAAAAATTTAAACACACCTGGCTATTGACATTCATAAATAGTCTTAATTACAGTAAAACGTGGTTACAGCAAACATTCCTATAATAAATTTGCTCCTGTATGACCTTCTATTACGAAACATTTTCCAGATTAAAACAGCAAAAATTATATAGCATTGATTGGTGTACATGGTTACTCTAAGCATTTCAAGTAAATTTATACACATGTACAAGTATTTTACCTCCTGTTCATGAGTTGTTGTGTCTGAGCTTTATCCAGTAGATCGTTTTTGCTGAATTCTCCAATCAAGAACTTAAGGCATTCACACCTTCACGTACAGAAAACATGTATATAAATGGAACTATCTGTTAAGTCAATATGCCAAACCAAGAAAACTCTAATGACTGTTCAGCTTTGAAAGTCACTATTAGTTCTTTCTTAGAGTAATCATACCCCTGTATTTTTTCCAAATATAGAAGAATTTAAATCCTTTTGAAGTTTGACATTCTGTAAACGTGATTATAAATACTGATACTTTGTAAAGTAAGGTTTGCAATCTAGCTACCAAATAATCATGTCCACCTTAGGAAGGCTGGATGGCCGTGGCCATTTAAAGGCTATATTAACCTCCTTTAGATGGAGAGCTGTGTATAAAGATATAGGAAAATGTACAAATTTTAATGCTAAAATATTTTTCTTCACTGAATAATAGTTTATTGCCAAAATTTTAAAAATATTTCAAAGTTTAAGCCAGATAAAGGTAATTTCTTTACCATCCAGCTTCCTTAGCCTCTTTGTTTTAAAAATTGCTTCAAATTACCCTCCAACAAACAAGATTTTAAGGTACCAGTACATTGTACACTGTTTTTGTTTGTTTTGCCTCGGACTAGAATGTCTCGACATCATTGGATGAATCGCGTCACATGGTTGCCTTATAAATTTCTTTACACGGCAGGCGTTAAAATTTATTTGGCAACATGGCGGACGTAACGTTATTTTAGCTTATTTTTAACACAAACGTTCAACCATACCTTTAATTTTTAAGCCCCAAAATATTTAGAGTGACTCCCCTTTTGCCCGTGACGTAATAAAACGATCCTATATACAATGGCATCCAGGATTGCACAGACGACTGACGAGAAAGGTACAAAATTAGAGAATAAGCATATGAATTTAATTAGTATATATTATCTTTTGTTGTTTACATATCAAATTTAGGGTCCTCGACAAAACAAAACACTTATTAGGTTTGTTACTGACTGTTTACAGAAATTTAACAAACCTAATAAGTACTAATATCAACTGACTAAGCTCTGAGACTCACTTGAGTTTGATTTCCACGAGGTCCAGGAGGGGCACTGAGTTCATGAGCTCACTCAGTCCTTGGTACAGGTCCTCCCCAATGTCTTGGTTCGGTGACTGTTGTTTCATGTAGCGCAGAGCCTGGGGCAGCTTCAGTAAATATAACAAACTCAAGTCAGTTATCACAGCAGTAAATATACCAATAGTAATCAACCCATTTAATGTAACTGAATTAGATTGTTGGATGCTATTTTCTGCTATATATAGTATTAAAACAAACAAACAAAATTTAACTGCAAAAAATGTTTTTAATATTATTTAAATAGTCATCTTTTAAGAAATCGCAAGACAATTAAAAATTGAAAAAAAGTAAATGTACCTTCATGAACATGTACTTTTGAATCTTTGGGGACAAATTTTCTCCCACAAATAAACCTCATACAGTTCAGAGAACATGAAATACCTTGAGATAAGTGAAAGCAGCCCACTTCAACTCCTCTGGGGTGTCTGCACAGTTGTTTAATCCCATAAAGCAGGCCCTTAAAATCTCACAGTAAAGGGAAGGTCTTGGAAGATGCTTCAATAAAATGAAAGTCCCCTTAAGGTCAGACGACATTTTCCTCAATTTTAGATAACTTTTCCCAGGAATTTGTTAATGGTTTACTACTACTTTGACAGGCTTTCTTGCAAAAAATTAGGGTACCTTACCAGGCATTTCTGCAAAATACTAGAGTATGCAATTTCCTAAGTAATCTTCTTGAAAATACACTTGCATTGCTGATATAAAAATAAACTCTACAGCACAGCGAAATTCACTAAATTAGAAATATATCTCCGCCGGGGCGGGGCTTTGAACTCACGACCTCTAGAACCTATACGCTTCTGTCAGTGAGCGGCCACGGTTCTAACCACTCGACCATGTACACATATGACCAAATTCAAGTATATTTTAATCATTTTTAAAGTAATTATAAAATTAATATTTTTTTATTGGAACTCTTTAATTAATACGAGGAGATACAAAAAAGATTCTCGAGGAACGTGTCGTCTGACCTTAATCAAACAGTACTGGTACATGTATCAATAATTACATTAGTGCTTTGACCTTCCACTTCTTGTAGAAATTTTATTACACATAAAATTGACCAGTAGGTGTCACTCCTATGAAAATGATGGGTAAAAATTTCATATTGTCATAATTTCTTTTTTTCCCCAGCAACCCTTGCAATATACATGTACCTGGCTGTGTAATTCACACCAAACTGTTGATATATTTCATTTTGGGTCACTGATAACACCAATCAACAGAGCAATCACCTTTACAGTCATTATATCAAATTGTAAGAGAAATGTGACTAGGGTGACTGTTAGCCCTTCTGCTGTCCCAATTTCAATTGAAGAATGAAAAAGGGACTACTAGTTCCCCCTCAGGGTGCCCCCACTAATGACCTACCAGGAGTCTCTCTGACACACACAGCTGGTCAATGAATGGCTGGACGTCACTGGAGGGGTTCAGCACTGCCTCAAGAGTGACCAGTGTGTTGATGGTGGGACAGATTCCTAGGTGGGACACCTCGCACAGTGGCTGGCTGGGTAGGGCCATGTCTTGAACTCTGTTAATTATATAATTATTCGAACAGATACAGTAATGTGTTATCTTTATGAAGGCTTTTGGTAGTCTACAATATGCATTAAATATTCATGTGCATGTATATGGTCAGTCAAAGGACATACTTCCACTCAAAATAACAAAAACACTGTTAATGATACAGGTGGAAAAGAGAATGGTTTTTTATTTAGGTAAATTGCTTTAATTTTTTACAGGTAAATGTACTCTGTAGTAGGGAAACTATGAATATATAAATGTGTTTTACATGCATTTACCGGTACTTTGACATGGTTTGCTGAGCTATCAGTACTTTACATTCGGTCTTACTTTGACATGGTTTGCTGAGCTATCAGTACTTTCTGTTTGGTCTTACTTTGACATGGTTTGCTGAGCTATTAGTACTTTCTGTTTGGTCTTACTTTGACATGGTTTGCTGAGCTATCAGTTCTTTCCATTTAGTCTTACTTTGACATGGTTTGCTGAGCTATCAGTACTTTCTGTTTGGTCTGTGAGGGCAGCATGTCAGACACCGGCTGGCTCAGGGTACCTCGCACATTGATCACCGCCTGTTCATAATCGCGGAAGTTATCTGTAAATAGTTAGAAACCTTAGACACATAAATTATCAAAAAACCCATGTACAATTCATATCTTTTATACTGCATTACAGAAACATACAGCCAATGACACAGGTGTGTTAAAAAACCCCAGATGTATACTACTCCCTGTCATCAACAAAACACAATTATCATTGAAAATGTCAGATTACCGTTATAAAGAGAAATCAATTCTTTTTTACCACAGATGTGTCTAGAAATTTTTTTTACATGTATTACAAATACAACCTGTCTCTCTCAAACTGCAATACAGAAAAATATAGACAGTGGTACATATGTAAGGTGTATCAATACAAAACAAATGTTGTGTAACGTAAAATAACTTAATTGAGGTACAGTACATTAAAAACCTTTTTCTATGACTCTGTTACAACTAAATAGCTCCATCGCCTTCATTGAGAGAGACTGTTGGTGTATCAATACCTATCTGCTTAAAACATTACAGAAATACATTCTACAACTTTTTTCAAGGATTCTACTTCACTGAATCAGCTTCAACAGCTTTATCAAGAAAGTACTGAGAACACCACTGTGGTTCCTTACCCTGATCCTCTGACATGGCGACGTATAACAAGGCCTGTACCGTGGTGTTATCAGCTATGTGGAGGGCGGCGACACTCGCGGCGTCTATGATGCTGATGTACTCCTGCTGCTGTTGGGAGTCTTTCATAGCCTTCATGGACTGGAGGATGCACATCATCAGCCAGTGGAGCGTCTTCTGGAGACATTTACAGAGGACAACGCTGGATTCCATACCACTTGTGACACTGGAAGTAAAATGTCTGTCTCAAGAAAAACCCTACAAACTTCAGACTCAGAATTTATTATACCATACCGGTATATCCCCTAATTTTTGCGATGATCTAATGTTCGCGATCTCTTTTAAATTGCAAATAATTCAATACGCAGAAATTATATCCTGTATCGTTATCTGTAAGAAACATTTTAAATCGCAAAAAAATTACTGATGCAAATTATTAATGTTACAGATTTTCCCATTTCTGCAACTTCATATACATTTGTATGATTATCACACATGATGGTCACTTAACACCATACATTCCTCTATTCAACAGTGTTGTGATGGGAATTAAATCTTTCAGCAGTTTATGCCATCTGCACTATAAACATTGACCAATAGACACACATGCCCATGTAGGTCCGAAATTGTATATTACTGTATGATAATTTAAAATAACCTGATGTTACAAGCTATGGCATCTGTAAGCTCTATCAGTCCAATAGTGCAATATGGTTTACTTATATCATCGTACTTCTGAATTAAATTTAATGCAGAGCATGGTGGGATCATCTGAAAATAGAAAGGTCATTTAAATTTTTTCAAAAATGTTTCAGTCAGCTAAATAACTTTGTAATTCCATATATTTTCATAATGAAGCAAGAATCAAATAAATCATCATTATTCATACAAAATATTAAAATCAGTAGAATAAAGCATACTTGTGACAATACAATATGCTGGAGATAGCCGATAATCAGAGCATTGGGATTGGGTCCAACTAATGCCTGCTGCAGTAGAATTTCTGAAGAAAAATAAAAATCATTGTGACCTGCCTATTAATGAAAAACACCATCTTGACTGAATATATTTCTATTTTTTTGCAATCTGAGACAGAATCTAATTAATTATTAATATTTTTTTTGCTTTGATATCCAACTGTTTGTTGACGTCACAAATTATTGATTAAATTATGAAGCCAATTTAAAAAAGAAAATAATTTCCTTATCTACCAATTCAAAGTTTAACTTTATGCACTGAGTCAAAAGAGGGCAAACAACTTTATTGGCCTTAATTTTGGACATGGTTATTGAATTCTGACCTGGCAGCTCTTTGGAGTCTCCATTACAGCTGTTGACCACTGACTTGAGATGGACTCCCCACTGGTGATCACTCCAACGTTCCCGCCACGCCCTCATTAATAGTGCTTTCACTTTGCTGGCAAAGCTTGTTGAAGTCGGCTTGACTGGTGAAATGCTTGAAGACTCCATTCTTTTGCACAATTATGTGTTAAAATTGCTTTCCAATAAACATGTTCACCCTATTATAAAAATTATTCAATTAAAATGAATCACTTTCTAAAAAGGGCCGGGAAAGAAGTTTACAAAATTGAATTAAATCATAGCTGAGATGCAATTAATAATTCACTAAGTTCTCCACATTAATCAAACAAAATAATGGGGAAATGCTTATATGCACTATGCTAGCTGCAGGACTGTAGCTCCCGGTCTGAAAAAATTCGGATGGACGACCAGGTCGTCCATCCGAATTTTTTCAGACCGGGAGCTACAGTCCTGCAGCTAGCACTATGCAGGAGCATAAAAAGTAAGCAAAGCTTTCCACTGTGAAGCACCAGCAAACACTGTGAGCTCTAATGACAACACCACGGGGAAGAGAAAGTTTGAACAACATTTGTAGTGCTCTCTTTGACATACTGAAATTCTGTTGCCAGATTCATACCCACATTTTTTTTTATAATTGCATAAGGCTACCAATGTCATGTTCTCATGAGAACAGGTAAACTGTATTTTAAGAATGTCATGCATTCAAAAGATGACTATAACATTTTGCTAATTCTAAAAACTGGTTTGCAACTAGTTGTTTTAAGCAATTTTTTTGGCAAATTGTTCGGAGCATGTTTACCGGTTCTTTGATTGAAATTGTTGAGATGTCTGCTCAACAAATGTGACATCACAATGTCTAGACTGAGCACATAACCTTTAGGGCAAAAAATAAATTGATAAGTTGGATGGATCAACTGTGCATGTTTTAAATGAATTTAATTGTGAAATTGTGATTGAGTGGCTTCGCGCTCCACACAGCCACAAACTAAACTATAAATGTTTATGCATGTATACTGGAGTGTAAAAATTTTTTATTCATTTTTAATTACAATAATGCATCTATTTGGTAACCCCCCCCCCCCTTAATTATTATTTATCTGAAACATATACCCCATCCTGTTTGTAGTTAGTTAACTTATGCTGTTCTTGCCCATGCAGTTGCAACATTATACATATTATATTGTGAGTGTTTTTAGAGTTAGCACAGCTCGCCAGCACAAAGTGCTGCTATCTCTGCTGATTCTAAAAACTAGTTTGTAACCAGTTTTTTAAGCTATTTTCTTGACAAATTGTTTGGAGCATTGTTACTTTGATGGAAATTGTCGAGAGATGTCTGCTCTACTAACGAGATATCACAATGTCTAGACTCATTCTTTAGAGTAATGAATAAATAGACAGGTGGATCCAACTATGCATGTTTCTTATGATTCTGCTTTGTTCGCCCTACAGATGGCCACACCGTAAACCATAAATGTTTATACATGCATACTTGAGTGTAAATTATTTTATCTTTATTCAGTAGAAAACCACCCTTTTATTATTTATCCACAGGCACATGAATTTTTATCAATCAGTCGCTTAATAAGTCAAATATCATGTATTAGAGCATTCAGTGTGGACCTAAAATTTCGTGACGTCAGCTGATGGCTATCGAGCCTTGGGACGAAATTCAAAGTTTGCATGAATTTTAGTTGATAGCATTATCGATGCGTTGGATTTAAACTTTAGGAGGAAACGTATGATGAGAAATATCATATTTGAACTCAATGCTACACAAAAACCGGTAGGCATATCCGATTTATGTGACAAATTGAAGCCTGAATGGACAAGGGGGTCAAAATGGCGTTGCACACCTTGTGTATTTATATATAGTAGGGGTAGAATTTTTTATATTTGGCTTATTGAGCGACCTATTGATAAAATTTCAGGTGCATGTCATCTATATCTAAAACATCTATCCCAGCCCTGTGTGTTTTTTATTTAATTAATGCTGAAGAAAAACGTAATCCCATATGAACGATAATGAGTCCCATTCGACAGTTAAAATAGGTACACCATTTGGGCATTTAACCACCAAATGGGAGTCAAACCATCAAACGGGGGTTGCAGTTGGTGCCTAACTTCATCAGGTCCAGTACAATCTCTTGATTTAGCTATATAGCTTGAAAAAGCTATATAGCTTTATAAAGCTATTCAAAATAGCTTAATAAAGCTATTTATATGCAGTTTTTGAAGAAAATATTTATTGTAAGAAATGGACTAAAAATCGCAATTAACTTGCTACTCATATTTGTGCCATTGACCATTATAAACTTGACCCAAATTAAAGATAGTTTTAACACTGCAGCTTTTAAACACTTTTAAGCAAAAAATATATTTCCATTGTTTGGGTAACTGTTCACCACTTTGTGTGCAATGAGGCGTGGATAAGTATGATTTCTTCTCATTGGGATAAATTATTACCAATCAATTATCTTGTTCACCATAACTGACCTCCTTTATATTCCATTCAAGAAGTAACTGTGTGGTCATGAATCAGTTGCCCCAAAATTTTTTGTGCAAAGTCTCTTAAGGAGACGCAAACTTATGAGTAATCTTTACATGCATTGTTTACAGAACAGTTCAAAGTTGAAAATTATCACTGCACTAAAGTGCGATTTTTTATACATACTGAAATAATTACACATTTAAGAAAAATGTATGACAAAATAGCTAAATGAAGCTACTCTGAATAGCTTTATAAAGCTATATATAGCTTTTTCAAGCTATATAGCTAAATCAAGAGATTGTACTGGACCTGTTCATCTGTTCATTAATCAGTTAATAGTACCATGTACAATTAAAGTGAAATTCACTCAGTTTATGTTGTGCACAAAAAAGGATACACAGCAACATGGACACATTTACATCATGGAATTCAAATATAATGTACAAAGACTGTCAAAGGGCTACCTCACAGATCTGTTTCCAGTAGGATATTCAATACTGCATTGTAAATTTGAAACCCTTTCAAAACGGAATTTTTTTATCCGGTAGGTTGTAATTTTTCTATGATTTACACAGCCTCAGGTTGTAGGCATGACCGAACTCTTACTGTCAAAACAATACCCCTTCCGCCTTATCTTGCAGGAATTGTTTTGCTCAATTTTACACAGAATTTTTAGGGAGTTGCCACCCCTGAAACCTACACGCCCCGTTTATCGACCGTTCGATCGAAACCTAACGTTACAGCGACTGAAACTGACAGAAATGAATTTATCGACTGTCATGATGATGACAGACTCAAATTAATTCCCATAGCAGCGTAGGAGACGATTTTATAGCTATAAACGTACTGAGAGTTACATTAACCTGTTAACAGTCATTTAGTGAATTTTACTTACTTTTTACCAGAGACATAATAAAATTATCAATTTGTAAAAAGAAATATGTAAATTAAACAATTGAATGCTCTCTTTGATGATTAATGCGGGTCAAGTTATGAAGACAGCGATCATTGCAGAAAAAAATTATGGAACGCCAAATTAACATATTGTAATGGTTAAAACTATACGTGGTATTTGCGCGAATCGCGTACCGTATATTTTACCTGTGTTTATTCTATTTATAGAGTTTCTGTTCAGCGCAAATAGAATTTCAATTCTAAATACTCACCAAGATGTTTTTTCTAAGAACAGTGACGATTTAGGGTTTACTGATACTGTCAAACATAAGATTCTTACATCAGATGAAGTCCCTATCAAACTACCACATAGACGCATCCCTCCTAATCAGATCGAGGAAGTGAAGTCGCACATCCAGACTCTCCTGAAGCAAGGCATAATCCGACCAAGCACAAGTCCCTATGGTGCTGCCGTTGTCCTGGTGCGCAAGAAAGACGGAAGTTTACGACTTTGCGTTGACTATCGACGACTCAATCTTAAGACGATAAAAGATGCGTTTCCTATCCCAAGGATTGAAGAAGCATTGGATGCACTTCATGGAGCAAAGTTCTTTTCTGCTTTAGATCTGGCACAGGGTTTCTATCAGGTACAGATGGATGAGCATGACTGTCACAAAACAGCTTTTAGAGTTGGTCCTTTGGGTTTGTATGAGTTTGTTCGCATGCCTTTTGGTCTTTGCAATAGTCCAAGTACGTTCCAAAGGTTAATGGAAGCTTGTTTGGGTGACAAGAATTTTGAAATTCTTCTTTTGTACCTCGATGATATTCTCATTTTTTCTCAGTCTTTCGATGAACATTTAGAACGGCTTGTATTTGTGTTTGACAGGTTAAGAGCTCACAATCTAAAAATCAAACCGTCAAAGTGTCATTTTTTTCACAAGGAGGTGAATTATTTAGGTCATGTTGTCAGTGAAGATGGTGTCAAAGTTAACCCTGATAAAATTGCTGTTATTAAAGACTGGAAAACACCTCAGACAGAAAAAGATCTTCGTTCATTTTTAGGGTTAGCCGGGTACTATCGGAAATTTATTAAGGGGTTTAGTCAGATTGCTGCTCCGCTTCATTCTGTTCTAACTAAACAGGAGAAGAAGGTCACAGGTAAGAAAATGGTAACAAAAGAAATTCCGTTCAAACAAAAATGGAATGCAGATTGTGACAATGCATTTGAAAAGCTTAAATCATGTTTAACGAGCACTCCAGTTTTAGGCTTTCCAAACTTCAGCTCTCCATTTATTGTTGAAACTGATGCGAGTTATGATGGATTGGGCGCAGTTCTGAGTCAGCAACAGGAGTCCGGAAAAGTAGTCATCTCTTATGCATCTAGAAGTCTCAGACCAGGTGAGAGAAACATGTCGAATTATAGCTCAATGAAATTAGAGTTACTTGCACTCAAATGGGCGATAACCGAAAAGTTTCGAGACTATTTACTGGGTAGCAGTTTTATTGTATACACAGACAACAACCCTCTTAGCTACCTTAAGACATCAAAATTAGCTGCTAGTGAGTTAAGATGGGCATCTGAGCTGGCACAGTTTAATTTTGATATCAGATATAGATCGGGAAAAGCGAACAAAAATGCAGATAGTCTTAGCAGAATGTACCGCGAAAGTAATTCAGAAGAGATTTTAGCAGATTTCTCACAATCTACTTCTTTAAGAGAAATTATTACAGATTATCAGAGACTTGAAACGGACAAAGATCTTGAAATCATTGAAAGAAAGGAATTAACCCCCATTTTACCAGGATATACAAATGAGGAACTCAGAAAACTTCAAACGGAGGATCCAGATATCAACAGAGTTTTCCAATGGTTGGAAACTGGTCACAAACCAACTTCCAGACAAATTTCAAGAGAAAGGAGAGAGGTGAGGAAATTTCTTCGAAAGTTTCATTTGTTACAACTGAAAAATGGTGTGTTGTACATGACCAGTAAAGGCTTGGACGGTGAGTATTTGCAATTAGCTATACCAGAATGTCTTAGACCACAGATAATGGAGTCTTTGCATGATAGTTCCGGACACCAAGGTCGTGAGAGAACAATGGCACTTATAAAGAAAAGATGCTACTGGCCAGGAATGATAGCCGATGTTGTAAGATGGATTGAAAGATGTGAAAGATGCATGATCGCTAAGACACCGATCCCTACCATCAGACCATCACTAGGTAATTTATTAGCAAAGAGACCTTTAGAGATTTTGGCAATGGATTTTACTCTGTTAGAGAAAACTTCAGATGGGTTTGAAAACGTTTTGGTTCTTACAGACGTGTTTACAAAATACACAATGGCTATTCCTACAAAAAATCAGAAAGCTTCAACAGTTGCTAAACACTTGGTCAATGAATGGTTTCATAAGATTGGTATCCCTAGTCGATTGCACAGTGATCAAGGTAGGAATTTTGAAGGTGAGGTCGTGAAGGAGCTATGTAAAATATATGGTATTAAGAAGTCACGTAGCACGCCATATCATCCTGAGGGAAATTCGCAATGCGAAAGATTTAACAGGACACTGCACGACAGGTTGAGAACTCTTGACGCAGATCAAAAGAGAAAGTGGACAATGTATTTACCAGAACTTGTTTATGTGTATAATGTTACTCCTCATTCTTCTACAGGTTTTTCCCCTTATTATCTCCTTTATGGAAGAGAACCGAAATTACCCGTAGATTTCTTACTAGGGATCAACAATGACAGCGAGTCCTTCGAAGTAGATGAATGGTTACATACACACAGAGAACGCCTTCGATACGCATGGGCTGCTGCTGAGAAAAACACAGAAAAAAGTGCAGAAAAACGACGCGAGTTCTATGAGAGGAAATCTACTCCTTGCTCTATTGATGTCGGAACAAAGGTTCTCTTGAGAAATCATGTACAAGGTAGGAACAAAATACAAGATGTGTGGAAACCAGATCCTTATATCATAACTGAGAAATTGCAAGAAAATGTTTACAAGGTTAAGTCGGCGGATGGGTATGATGATGTAAAAGTTCTACACAGGAACGAGATCTTAGATACTAAGGAAAAAGCCCAAAATGATATTGACCCTTGTGAAGAGTCTGACTCAGACGAGGAGATAAAGACATTCGAAGTTACAGAAATAGAGAATGAAGGAGATAACCCTGATCCAGAATCTCAGGTAAGTTTAGATGAAAACGATAATAAACAAGAGTCGATGCCTCCGGAAGATAATATTGCAGAGAACAAGCGGTCTGATATTTTAGATTCTCCATTGCAATTTACCCCGGGTCAGAGTCCCACTGACAATAATGTTTCTGCTGGACATGGGCAAGAAATACCTCTTAGACGCTCTAATAGGTCAACGGCGGGTAAGCATCCCAACCCTTTCAATTTGCCTAAATCAGTGTTATCCAGAAACATGTCAGTAAATGCAGATTCTTCTAGTTCTGAGTTTCAGGATTTCGGAAATGCTGTAGCAGCATTAGGTGCAAGTCTAAGCGCAAGCTTAAGTCAAACGTTTTCAGAATACTTGCATATGAAAAACAGGTCAAACTCAGATGATTGTACATAGATTTTTTTTTGAATGGGTATCCAGTTTTATATGTTTGTTGATGAGGGCATCAACATAATTGCGCGGGGGAGATATGTAATGGTTAAAACTATACGTGGTATTTGCGCGAATCGCGTACCGTATATTTTACCTGTGTTTATTCTATTTATAGAGTTTCTGTTCAGCGCAAATTCTTTTTTTAGAGATTATGTTTCTTTAAACTTATTAAAAATATCTTTTGAACATTTATCTAGTTGTTTTCGATTCTATTATGATAATCAGCAAAGTGAGACTTATTTGTGAAATTATTTATTTACTTATTATAATATTTGAGATTTAAACTAGTCTAACAAGTTTATACGGAGTCTCACTTCGCTGACGCCCTTCAGAGTGTTCAGGTGTGAAACGGGTGAAACGTGTGAGTGATACTAGTACCTTACATTATTTACGGTAAGAGATTTATTTTCATGTTTGGAATAACTATTCATTTGTATAATATTCCATACACAGTAATTTAAATATCATTTATGTGAGAATAATAAAATTGTTTTATATGCAGACTGTTTAGAGAAATGTATAGCGATTTGAGATAACTTCTAATAAGTCTGTAGTATTTTTAGATTTAAGCATAAATATATATGGTGGTTTTTTTTATTATATACAGTCATACCTGTTGCAAGTGAGTGCGCTAGTCTACTAATTGACTGTGTGTGGCACCGCCGCCATATATTGGAGGTTCGTTGATGTCATATTTTGAAGTAAATGCAAATTGTGTATTATTAATTTTTTAGTGTTTCTGTGTGTGTCTATTTGTAATATGAGTTATTTTGTTTATATAGTAGCTCATTGCCAATAAATTTAATATTTAATTGAAATAAAGAACTTGAACAGAATAAGCGATTTTATTCTATTACAAAATGGCGTCGTGGACAGGATATCAAACATTTTAATTGGCAATGAGTTACGGTTAGGGTCCATACACTGTGAAGACGCTCAACGTTGTGATCTGATGTGGCTGTGGCAATTTTGGCTGATGACCCTGTTATTGTGTTGACAATACTTCGATGATCATCATAGACTAACGGTCAACCGATATCAAGAACTACGTACAAACACCGTTCTCAACGCAACGATACATTGTCAAGGACCTTGGACATTCCATCCTCATTACAGTGCGCGTGTTCCAATCAACAATCAACGCCCATTGAGGTGATAAACAACAATTGCACCTATTATTAACTGTAAACTCACTTATAACATTGTTTTTTTTTTGTGCATTGATTTGTATTTGAAAATGCCTACTAAAAACGAAATCAAAGAATTATTTGACCGTGAAAGAGAAAAGTCTGACCAGTTAGAAAGTGAGGTATTATTACTACATCGAAGGTTAAAGAAAGCAGAGCATGAATTAAGTTTGAAAGATGAAGAAATGAAACAAAAGAGTGATTCAAATCCAAATAAAACTGTGTTTGTTGCGAGAGAGAAGAAGATTGCAAGGTTGTGTGGGAGACCTGTGAAAGAGAGTGACCCTGATGTAGCAGAATGGCTTGATGATGCTAGGCAACATTTGAAAGTTATCAATGACAATGATGCTAGGATAGATTTTTTAATGGATAACTTAGGTGGTCAAGCTAAAGATGAAATAAGGTTGAGACCAAGACTAGAGAGAGATACAGCAGAGAAAATCTTAGAAATCATTAAGAGTGTTTTTGCAAGAACAGAAACTCTATAAATAGAATAAACACAGGTAAAATATACGGTACGCGATTCGCGCAAATACCACGTATAGTTTTAACCATTACAATATATTCAAATATTTGTACCTATCTTCAAATAATTGTAAAATCATTTGAAGATAGGTACAATTGAATTAAAGATAGGTACAATTATTTGAAGATAGGTACAATTGAATTGAAGATAGGTGTAAATAATTATACCTAGGTACAAATGAATTATTCTAGGTACAAATGAATTATACCTATCTTCAATTCAATTAAAGATAGGTTCAATTGAATTGTACCTATCTCTAATTCATTTGAAGATAGGTAAAATTCATTTAAAGATAGGTACAATTGATTTGAAGATAGGTTCAATTCAGACATATCTACAAAGGATTTGAAGGTAGGTACAATTCAATTTTACCTAGGTTCAATTCGTTTTGTGTATTGTTGAAAATAATGAACGCTCCCTTGAAGACATTTCAACATGGAGGGAAACGAGGAAAGCACCAACAACGAAGATGAAAGAAGAAATAAATAAATAAATATATATATATATATATATATATATATATATATATATATATATATATATATATATATATATATTTATATACTGGTGTCTCATAATATCGCGGTACTTAATTTTTTCCCTAAAAAAAGATGTACCAAGTTATCATTTTCACATGTCATTAGGCTGTTCAAAAAGCTTGTATTAGACTAACTTTTCTGAGGAACATCAATTTCCCAACTTACGTAGTTTATTTTTTGTGCTATTTTTAAATCACAAGTCTTATACACCTTCAAAATTAGAGAGTTCCATTGTATCGCGGCATTGGGAATCTGGAAGCCTGGTTCAGTTATAACGGACAGTTTTTATTTTTAAAAAATGAAATATGATTCTGCATGAAAGCAAGGTCATTAAACTGGTTAGGGAATGAAGTAAACATTCTATTTTATATTTTATTTTATTTTTTTTTTCATCAGATACATTGTGGACTTTTGAACTTGCTTTCTCTCCGGAAAATTTTTATTTGTGAGAAAAAATGGGAATCCTATTTTTTAGAACATACCGCGATACAACAGAACCCGCGATATAATGAGAAGAGAGTATATATATATATGGGCAATATATTTGCAAAAGGCATCGTTTATTTATTAAAATATACATGTATATCAATAAGTAAGCCAAAAACATGTATACCCGGATACCCCAAAAGTGACGGAGTTAGGGTAGTGACGTAGTTAGGGTCACTATATATACCTAAATAAAACACTGGCTTTATTTTTTTCTATAATTTTATCAAAGAATGTATAATTCAGTTGATAATCACTCTATTTATTAAAGCGGTAACAATTATTATGAGTTTTTGTTTGTTATAAGGCTCAATCTTTCGAAAAGTTGACAAAATAATCATATTGCCTATTTTATCATCCCGATCCCGATTTTATTTCGCGCCAGTTGTGACGTAACGGAAATGACGTACTATACAGGGGGTATTCATTATTGCCAATATTTTAGTAATTGAAGATAGGTTCAATTCAATTGTACCTATCTTTAATTCAATTGTACCTATCTTCAATTCATTGCATTTGTACCTATCTTCAATTCAATTGTACCTATCTTCAAATGAATTAAAGATAGGTATAATTGAATTGTACCTATCTCTAATTCAATTTGAAGATAGGTACAATTGAATTGAAGATAGGTACAATTGAATTGAAGATAGGTACAATTGAATTGAAGATAGGTACAATTATTTGAAGATAGGTACAGATATTTGAATATATGTTAATTTGGCGTTCCATAAAAAATTATAGCCTATCATAACCTCAGTGATAATGCGGGTTATATATACTGTTCCTGCAATGTCGCTACCTATATATTTCGCATGAATCACTAAAGAAAGCATTTTATTGTTTAAATAACTTTTATTACAAAAGCTATGCATGAGGTACCTGTGACGGTAAAGACATTTATAGAACCCTTTTTTTTAAATTATAGTAGCATGAACTGAGATGAGAATGTGTACATGCATGTGTATTAAAATAATCTAGATCTGTTAAAAATATAAAAATATGAATGGATAGTATATGACGCAATAATAAAATTTAATACCGAATACCGGTATATATTATTTGCATGTATGTGAATAACATCAACCCCCCCCCCAAGTGAAGCGATAAAACTCGCAGCGAATCCGTAACTCGGAAGTTCCGTATTAACGCATATTCTCTGTGACGTCATATTTTAAAAGAAAGATAACGTCATCAAAACAAGAATTAACTGGCTAGCTCTCTATGATATGGTAAGCAATTTTCTCTCTCTCCTCTCTCTCACTGTCTGTCTGTCTGTCTGTGTGTGTCTCTGTCTCTCTGTCTCTGTCTCTCTGTCTCTCTCTCTCTCTCTCTCTCTCTCTCTCTCTCTCTCTCTCTCGTTTAAAATCTTTGTAAGCATCACTGACCTAATTACTGTCCGGAATTCCCCGGAATATGATTTTTTAATTTTAGGTGTAGATCAATTTTTTTTCATTATTATCGATGCCTTTGAGAATAGCAAGGTTTCTCGCGCTCTTTAAATTTTGATGATTGTATTATATAATTGCTATAAAATTACACTATAAATTATGACATTCACACGACAGGATGCAACGTTATACAAAATATGGTTACACCAGACTTAGACCTATTGCATGCAATGAATTCTCCAAATATAACAAAATTTTTGTGTTCATTACCAAACTTATTATTATTTGTTACAGCTTGCTGAAGGTGTTGCCATTTTGTTGATATTTTTTGTTGCTCAAGATGTCGCAAATTCCGGTGATTGTTTTGCACAATGTATCTGAAGGTGCCAATTTTGGTGGATGTTTAGTTGCTGAAGGTGTTGCCAATTTTGCTGACTTTTGATGTTCAGGGTGTTGCTAATTTTAGTGATAAATTAATGTATTGCTATTATGTTCCTAGACTATGTCTAAAGTAATGGATATTCAAATGCCGTCTACCCCCCCCCCCCCAACAATAAAAAACAATAAAACAACGAACCTACAATGTAATATGTGCAAAAATCCTCTCTTAACCTTGTTCATCAATAGAACAAACCTTAAATAATACCCCCAGCAACACAGTTACGTAGGAAATTAGTGTATCAGTATTGTCCAAAACAAAATACGACGCTAATACTTGTACCACTACTAATAAAAAAAATCGGGTTTAAGTACTTTCATTACCTTGATCATTTATGTAGACACGAAATTTCATAAAATATGAACAATTGGGTCAAACGAAAAGAGATACTGTGTAATCATATTCTAACCAGCTTATTGTTCACTAGAAATCAATATAAAAGTAAATGAATCTATTTTAAACAAGTATTCACCCTCGCCCCTTCTTCGTGAGTTTGTTATACGACACGGAGGAGATAAAATCTGGGGAGGGGGGGGGGGTTACCTTGGTTTTTTCTCTTTAATTGTAAATAAGAAAAATATGTGAATGTCTGTTTGCAAAACAGTGACAATATTGTACTTTTTCTTCGTGCGAGACAAGCGTCCCTCTCACAGGCTCTTGTATTTACCCTATAGTATAATAATAATAAAAAAAATTCTCAGAAACAAGTGCCTGTGGTCCCTCTAAACAAAAATGACAAAGGGCCCTGATCGACTAGGGCCTTGATGTGATTAATCGATCTTTATAAGTCCTTCCGAAATTACTCATTCTCTCCCTTTGGTCCAATTTAGCTCATATCTCACCCATTGAGTAAAGGGTGTACAGTTACCTCAAACAAAATTTCTAGATTAAATGTCAAGGTCATATCAAATGTACGTGAAAAAATCCTTGTCAAGACTACTTTCTTCCATAAACCCATGTCCCAATCAGTTATCTGATTCATTCTTCATAAATATAGAGAGAGATTGTGCGTGAAGGATTTGGTGAAGGAAATACCACGACCTTGAATCAAGTTTCTCTGTTAAATGTCAAGACCATATCTGTAATTGCTTGTTCGGTAAAAAATGTGCAATTATCTTTAACTAAAAATTTAAGGTTATTCAGAGTTTAAGATTAAATGCATCTTATTCTAATGTCCGTCATTAAAGCGTGTTCTTTGAGATGGTCACCATTCGATGATGTCTAGTATTTGAACTTACGTCAACATATGCTGAATTCATTGCCACCAATCTTATCGTTAGCGGCCGCCAGAAGGCGGTCGGTTATACGATAGTAAAGCAATCGCAACTTCTTGGGCCTTTCCGACGAACGAAAAAAATAGTAGGCATCCATGACAACCCGGATCCTTTTTAAACCGGGCTTTTCAAACGAAAAATCCGGTTATTGAAATGGTAGAAATGCCTGGCGGGCGGCTGCCAATAAGGTACCACTATCGTATTGATAAATGATAATCCCCATATTGTTTTCAAGATATGAAGTTTTTGTTTTACAGATCAATTGTACATATATTTAGGATGTGCAATTATATGGAAAAACACCAGCTGTTGAACTTAGTAATTTTTTTTCATAATTATATTGCATATAGAGTACCCCTATTGTACGGGTAACACCTCCTAAAGTTTCAAGATATATACGAAGTTGTTGTTTTGCGGATCAATTGTATATATTTTGGCTAGTGTTCATCAATTCAGGATCGACAAATGGATAATGAATACTGTTTACACAAAAGAAAACCCGATTTTACGTCACATTGAAAGCTTTTCTCTTGTATAAAACTTGATATAAGGACATAACATTTTACTATACTCTGACCCGAGTTGTTGCTTCCACCACGTTTCGCTTGATATTTCGATAATCATTAATACTTTTGTGCTCAATCTACTTTCATCAACTAGCATGAAACATGTCCAGATTATCTGTTTTGAAACGCCCCCTCTACCGCTTCAGGTTTCAATACTAGTTTACGACCCAAAATCGAAAGTCTACGGGAATTTTGCATTGCATTTGGCATCAGCCATACTGATGCCCGGATGATAACGTTGAAAAATTGTGCGAAGTATTCCGGAGAGTTCCGAATGGATAAAAGATGTTAACATTCCCAATTATAAATCTCCGTAAAAAAAATTTCATTCCGTTCCTGTAAACTTTTATGACTGAAAAATGATAAAATTATAATGTGTCAATGAAGATATTTTCCACTTTATCGATTTCATCTGTATTTCTTTCACAGGTATATGTATTTTTATTTAAAATTCACCAAAAGCAATGGAAGCAATAACTTAGGACACACTTTGTGATCTGAATTAGACCTTTAAAATTCAATGATATATCCTATTTTATAAAATGCTCCATAAGACTGTTTATCCGGTACATCAATTGATGGGAAGCGTCCCTATTATTATTAAATTCTAACATCCGGCGATGTTTTAAAATACATTCGAAGTGTTTTTTCTGGGCTCTGTCGGAAAAGTCGCGTTTGATATGAAAGTAAAATGCGCAACTTTAGTCCGTATCAAATTTTCAAATAAACACAACACAAGTTTGTCCATGTTTTTGTGGGTGGATTTTCATGGAATGCAAAATTTCGATCTTTTGATCAGGAAATCAAATGAATTGCAGGCGTTCTTTGTCATTTTTTCATCAAGCTTAAATCTCATATGATTAGAGAGGGCACAAATAGTGGAAGATTTGATATATGGAACCTCTAGCATGGACATTGTTTACATGTAGATTGGGATTATGTTTAGAACACTGATGATAGTGGTTAAAATAAATCTTTGTGTATATCCATAGCCATCCTTGTTTGTATGTTTTATTCACCGACAACCTTTGGGTAAAACATTGACATGCATTTGTCTTGATATTTTTTCATAAACATACGCCATGGTCAACTCGTTCTAATCGCCGGAATTGTATTGAAGTATATAGAAATTCCTTAATTCCTCTCTTTCGTAAGCATTCGCTAATCGAGGAAATAAGTCCATGAATTGAAATGTTGGACAAAGATGTCGCTCGACCTCCTCTATGTTGCTTCGAGGGTATAGCAACCGTCTATAGTCAATCTGACATAACGTTTGGCCTAACCTTATATTCATTACCAATCTTTCACCAGAGAGTGTATTCAAAACTTTATTAAATTAGTACCTAGAAAACGAATTTAACTAGCAAATCAATATTTAAAAAATTAAAGAGACAAGCCTTGCTATATTTCAAACCTCTGTTAGAAATTCAATCTGCAAAGGCGAGAGAATGCCACATTTATTCTGAAATGGTCTTAAAGACTAATACGTAATTAAACTTTTCTTGAGCATAGACACATTTTTACACTTTGTTAAAAATGCCATTCTCTATAGTTCAATTTACCTCCGATTTCTTCTTGGTAGAAAAATGTAGGAAAATGTCTGTATATACAAGTCATGTCTTTCCCTATAATAAATCTTTTCCAATTAGTTTATTAAACTAAACTAGTATACAACCGTTCACAACAGTGTATCCATCTATTATGTTGTTGTATACATGAATAAAATACATTGTTTTTTTTTAACTTAAAAGGTATATAAGTAAGACATATTTCATTTCATAAACTTTTTTTACATAAACAATAAAGCGTATGTTTGTTGGTCAATGGAAAATGGTCTGGGAGAAATAACCAGTCGGTGTATATTGGGGGTTTCCATATAAGGGCAAAAAGAGTAGGTGTAAAGGCGATTTGTTTTCAGTACTCTATTAATCTGAATCACCCATTACGCGTATATACATTAACAGAAGGGCGTTATCCTAATCTCACGTGATGTCAGCTTAACTAATACAAGGAGGACTTTAAATAATTTTTCTTATTATGGTTTAAACATGCGTGAAAATTTGTAAACAAACGACTCCCTTTAAACTCCTTTTTGGGAGGAAGGAATCGCCTTTGTGGAATTTCAAATTAATGTTTTTTATTTATTTTTTTAATATTGACAGTTGATAAACAGAGTACATTCCAAACTCTGAGAATTTGCACGAACTCAAACTAAATGAGGAAGATATTTCTTTTATAATACAGGATGAATTCATTTAAATAACAATTACAGACGAAAAAATAACGAGGCCACAGTCCGCGTGACGTCACTCGATAGGTATTGAATTTCGTAATTGTAAGGATTGTATGCAATTTTGGATATTTGTCAAGTCAAATGATCAGCCCTGTTTCAGGACATTTATTTTTTGTTCGGAATTTCGCCATGATAGGGGTCTATTTTTATTTGTATTAGAGTTTGTTCGCATTAAATAATCTTCAAGTAACAGCTTCATTTATTGTACCATATAGATTATAATTCTATGTTTACGTGGTCAAAGATTTTCAAATGTATTTGGTGAATGATGTTAAAATATTGCAAGATACAGTAAAAATGAAAATAAAATCAACATGCCTGTTCTCCACGTCTGGGTCAAAGTGGGCACACATTTTTCTTTCTTTCTTTTTCTTTTTAAAGGAAATGTAATACGTGTATACATTGTTTACACCTTGATGAATCAATAAGGCTCTGTATGGATTTAATCAACCTTAGTTTAGAACTTTGGGTATATTTAGACATAAAACAATGATATACCTGTAATTCATTGCAGTTGACAACTAAGAACTACTGATTATATCAATATATATATAACAGTTAATGGATATAGATCTGTTCTCTAGTTCTGATGTCTATAATAGATCCTAGCAGACCGAGACAGCTTGTACATACTTCCCTTCAGTTTCCTTACATCATTTTAACGGATTTCCGATAATCATGATTCATGCCGCGCCGTGTCCTCTATCAAATTAAAAGAAGGAAAACTATTATACCAAATTCACCATCTAACTTCATGACTGTCCTACGTTCACAAGGTATATTATTTATGTAAAATCTTTAAGTAATAAAGCTACATCTAGATACTACCGTTATATTGATTTCTTGTTGTGTTCGTTTAAAGACTGAAAAGGGTTCATGTTAGTTCACAATCCTGTTTCAGTGAGCCAACCGTGACGTTCGCGTCCAGTCATTGTCATAGTCAGGAAGAGAGGGTATATAAAATAAAAGTCGACTGGAGATTTAATCAGACGATTACCAAGTACTAAGAGGTGAAGATGGATGCCTTGCAAGGCGTGGTATTATTTTTGATTCTAACAGTTTCTCTTGTGGCGACTCAGTCCACCACTAATGACCCAGTTACTTCCGATACTTCTTCACCTGTCCCTGAAATCACCTTCCCAGGAAACTTCACCGATGAAAACACAACAGAAATAACAGTAGGGGGAGTTTTTGTCCGCGTTCTTGGACAGTCCGGAAAATTTATCATGGGGCGAACCAGTAACCCCAATGAAGATCCTAACGCACTAAAAGTGGCTTTTGACGCCATAAGAGAACTGGACAAAGATGGCGCCGTCATAGGAAAGGGCAGTCGCGTTAAACACAGCTTCAATACGTTTGCCAGCCAATCGTTTATGTTTTCTAATATCACCGACGACCAGTACCAGAATCTGTCCGCCAAACGACTGGATTTTGTCGCTAACCTGACGTCTGTTGATGCCACGCTGACCGCCCAAATGTATCTATTTGAAGAGGAAGGAAACATCACGCAAGATGATGAGGTCAGTCAGGTGTCCAAGGGAACGCTCAAGTTCAACATTGTGATTGAGAACTGGTCATTCTGTGGTATGAATGGAGAAACTTGTAAACAGGGACCAAAAACGTCCGTCGGGGAATACATCGAATTCGTCATAGCAATAAAGGGTAAGAAGTCTGGAACGAAGAAGGGGGGAGGGAGAAAGAAGAGAACCAATGCTCAGGAGTACGACATGGGCGGGGATGCTTCTGTTGTCCTCTCCGGCAAGGTAGGTGTCAGACCATATTATCTTTTTTCCTACAAATATACTGGTCAAACACTTTTTTTTTCAAATTTTGTTGTTGAAGTTAAAATTATTGTTAAATACTATGGAGCAACATTTCATGTTTTGGGAATAGTGAGGGTCATAAATGCTGAAAGTAACTTCTGGTTCTATTATTTCAATAGGCTAGGTACGACAGTAGTTCAGCATACGAGAATCTGCCAGAGGGATTTCCAAAAACTGAAATGAAAGGTTCCAGCCAGCTTTTCGTGTTTCGGTTCAGGAAATTCAATTCCTCGGTGTTTTACGACCCCCAGCTGAACCTGGACGGTAACGACACGACAGGGGAGACCACCACCCAGACTCCAACAAGCCCCGAATCCACGCTGTCAGCGGCCCAGATCACCACCAAGATCCTGGGTAGATCTGGCAAGATGACAATAGGGCGTGGCAGCAATCCAGACACTGATGCCGACAAAGTTCAGGTTACGTTCGATGAAGTGAAGGAAATCGATAGCAGTGGAAATCCAGTCGGGGCTAGTGGAAAAATGAAACACAGCTTTAATACATTCGCAAGCCTTGACTTTACTTTCTCTGCTTTGGAAGATACTTCATTTGCAGGTATCACAGCCAAGAGACTGAAGTTTACTGCTAACATTGAAAGTGTTAACGCAACGCTCACAGTTCCAGTTTACATCTTTACAAATGGCGGGGTCATCTCCATAGACGGCGAAAATTCGACCGTCACGGCAGGAACTGTTAAATTTAACATACAGATAGAAGGCTGGCAGTTCTGTGGTAACTCCGGGGTCACCTGCAAGCAAGGATCTAAAGATGAAGTAGGGGATGCTATAGAATTCGTTATTACCATAAAAGGCAAGGGAACTCAACAACAAAAAACGACCGGCAAGAGGACAGACGGCGAGGAGTTTGAGTTGGGGGGAGGCAGCTCTGTTCTCCTCTCGCGAAAGGTATTGACAATTTACCAAACACGCATATTTTGCTTAAAAATCTATAACTGAATTTTAGCAACCCTATTTACTTATTTACAAAACATTCTTTTTACTTTTTTCCAGATTAGCTTAGATGGTGGAAACTACACAGATATGACCACAGGATATCCTAAACTGGAAACCAAGGGTGGGAAGCAGTCGTTTGTATTCCGATTCCCGAAATTTACTTCATCCGTTCTCTACGATCCCCAAATTGTGTTGGCAAGTCCCGACGCCAGCGGTTCCAATGTCGTCACTTCCTCTCTCAGCATTTTGATCACGTGTCTAATGGTCCTAGTCTCAAGGCTTCTTCATTAGAATGAAAAAAAAAATCATCGGCAGCATAATAACCACTGGTCGAATCTCAAGTCAGCTTAATGCAATGTGGTCTGTATGCACACAGCGTAACTGTGTATTGAAAGTGTACATTTAGCATAATGTCTTCATTTATCATCCATTATCTATCTGTGTGAAAGAGTATAAGTAATTTACGGGTGCTGGCATCCAATCTAAGGAGGATGTGTACGTGCGAAGGACATGCCTTTCATTTTTCTAATGTTTGTTTATATTTGTTATACTTATATTAATATATTACATTAATAAAATGTTTAATATCATTAAACCCATCTTGCTGTTTTTTTTGGTAATACATGAACCCCTTTTTCAAAAAAAAAAAAAATAATAATGATAAACTCCCATCTAGATGTATACTAGTATACTTTATGATAAAAACACATTCTTTTCTCAATTGAGAACATTAGAAACAAATATCCAACCAGTTTTTTGAAATACAGATAACATTCTAGTAGAAATGAATCTATTACAAATATTCGGACCACACAGGAGATGATGGGATAGTGTATCCCGAATCCTTATACCGGTGTTCTCAGCCACTGGACAAATTCTGCGGTTACGATATGAAAAATAACTTCACCTGAAATTTGTTGGAAGGTAGGATGGGGTGTTGAAATACGTTACAGTATAAATTGAGTATCACATGCCTAACTATGAATGACGATTCATTGGCCGTACTTGTTTTACATACACATATAGGGATAAGTAAGCGTTTCATGTTGATTTTTTTTATCTCGCGGTCCAATTCACAAGATGAAAGATTTTTTTATTAGTTGTACTTAACTAAATGTTTTAAGTTAAATGTATTTCTTCAGAGATAAAAATCACCCACCGATTCTTGCCTGTTTTAAACCTGTGAAACCGATAGGATCATTGGAGAAACATTAAATTTTTTCATTTACATTAACCGATGATGAAGATAATAACATTTTTGGCAACGCCCCAGCCCAAATACCCGTATAAAACAACAAAGTATTTTTTAACTATCATGTGATTATGATGCGAGTTCCTCATTGCTATCAATAAAAGAATATTCACAGGTAAATCCACCATAGGACGACTTTTAAAATATTAAAAGGAATAATTTCCTCGCCCATTATGACTGTGGGTGTGAAAGGGATTCTTATGAATAAAGGAAGACCATGTGAAATTTAATTTTTATACATGGATAGAAATCGTGGTGTTTGAACAATAACATGCGTCAATACAGTTTGGGGGACACTGAGTCATGCACAACGACCCGCATCCTTGACTGACTGGTAATTCAATAGGGTATAAAAGCTTTGTACCATAGCTTGGCGAGTTTTCTATTGTTAAAAGTGTGGGTTATCTGTGCATACCCCACACTTTTTTAAAACTCCGCCCACTATCTCGAGTAAAAACAACATCAACAAAGTTGTTTTAGCGCGTCCATAATATTCCACAGTAAGAGTTTCCTCCAGATCAAAATTGCCAAACCTCAACACGGATAAATGACTCGACTAATTGAGTTCGTCGAATAAATCTCATTTTTAGCTCGAGACAAAACAATATCGGCAATGGCTTTGTCAGAAAGACTCTATTTTAGTATTCCTCTCCATGTGTGCGGACAAGTAGAGAAACGTGTGTTAAATGAAATAGGGGTATCCTGTTGAAAGGTTTTATAGAAAGTCAATCACGTGATAAGAAAGCGTTTGAATAGAAAACTTGTTTTGTAGACAGAGTGAATAGCTATAGCCAATCGAATTTGACATTAACCATTCACGGTTTCGCGACATGCATTTCTCAAATAATTTTTTTTTTTTGCTTAAATTGATTGATTTTGTTCAAAATATATATGTACATGTTTTTTCAGCCACTTTTAAAAAACATAATTTGATACAGAGTATCAAATAAGATTTAAAAAAAAAATAATTACCTTCATCAATTTAGATTTAATTTCAATTGCTTAAACAGAAGCATTGCACAATTTAGTGTTCGTACATATGAAATTGTGTTAATTAATACGTTTAATTCTTTGAAGCAAATATCGATAATATAAGTCGGAAAATGAATGAATATGAAATAAAAACAAAACAACGAGAAGTCGATCTATTCATTAGGGCTTTGATTTAAAAAAAAGAAAAATAATTAATCTTTGTCGGGGATAGAAAGACATTTGGGAAATTCAACACTATGAGGGCACTGTCCAGATCGCTACGTTTGAGGTCAAGTGAGCAATGAAACCAATAAAACTACATGTATCCTCTCTGCTGCCAGACTTTCTCTCGATATGAAATCCAAATGAAAACACTAATAAATCTGATTTGAGCGATGAAATTGTCAGTTCTTAGATTATTTACTGATTAAGAAAAGGCATGCAGCAGCTTTTGAACTTTCTGAATCAGGTTTTCAGAGAGACGATGGAATGATAGTATATATGTCTGTCAATCATGACTGTATATATCTTGCCGTTCCCCCATCCGGGTATGTTTAAGCTTGTTCTAATTGGTGAATAATACACACACGGGTATTTATTTCAAGATAACAGATGAAACTTACAGACAACATTAGAAAAATTTATAATGAAATCAGTCCTAATTGCTTTGCAACATTATTTGTAATGCAATGTAAATATAAGTGATAATGTGAAAAATGTATAGTTGACTTCTCAGTCATGAAAATGGTTTTAAGCAGTCTGACTGGAGTGCTCTCTCTCTCTCTCTCTCTCTCTCTCTCTCTCTCTCTCTCTCTCTCTCTCTCTCTCTCATTTAAACGAGCATGAATCATCTATACGTGTCCATAATATTCCACGAAAAATAGCAAGTGCATTTTTTTTATGTATTTAGAATTTTGCCTTAAATCCATCCTCTTTTGACTTCACTTTATTAAATTTCCTGTTACATATAAAGCCCTTCTCAAAGTGTTTTTGCTAAAAAAAAAATTAAAATAGAATTACACAAGGTTCTAATTATCAAGTGCATCATTGTTGATGTAATCAGTTCACAAGGTACACACACCAAAACTCAGCAAAAATACAACTGACAAAATATCAGCATCTGAATAATAAAATCCATCATCAACAGCAAAGCCAGTTACAACTACAACGATAACATTACCATGGGTCAGGATGGAAGCGAATGCGAAATTGTCCAGGGGGTTCTACAATGTCGATGTCATCTAGAGCTTTTACCAGGAATAAGCATGTTTTAAAACATAATAAAACATTGCCCTAAAGTTGCAAGGTATCGAGTTGTTAACAGACTGCAGTCTACAATATCGACCTTGAACTTAAAACTTGATTGAATGTCAAGAAGTAATACATTGCGCATGATTAAAAAGTGAGTGTTAAAGGGTCATCTTGAGCTAAAGCATTAACACAACAAAGATACATGTAGTAATGACTTTGACCTTCATAATTATTCATGGACAGTGTCGGTTAAACGTGCTAGGGAAATGAATGACAGGACAAAGATAAGGATATGTTGACGGTTCAATAACCTTTCAGTCATAACCACGTGACATCGAACTATCACATGGCTTTGACAGAAATTACTGAGTATACAATACGATCATCATCCTGTGACAAAGCCCTTGGCACACATACAAGTACGCATTACAAGGGGACAGGCTTGAGAAGCCGCTGGTTCCTGTTGATCACGGATAGCTTCCTCCTATAAATGGGTTCACTATTCTGTTGTTTTTTTGGCTCATTTCCTTGGTTGCTATGGCCATTTTTAAACCATATATATGGCACGCCAAATTCACAAAAATGAGCTAAACATAGTTTCACAGTCGATAAACTAGGTTTATCAGATGTTAACTGTAGTTTACGGATCCTAAACTATAGTTAACGATTCGTTAATCTGTGAAACTATATTTCACGAATGTAAACTATAGTTTACGAATGATAATCATATATTATCTATCTTTTTTGGATCGAAAACTATAGTTAACGACGTTAATCTATATTTCACGCCTGTAAACTATAGTAAACGCGATTATCTATGTTTCACATCTGTTAACTATAGTTAACGCTGAAAACTATCATTTGCGATTGTTAAACATAGTTTATCTGATAAATATAGTTTCACCATTGTGAAACTATGATTAACAACTCTAAACTATAAGTCACGAATGCAAATTGTAACTGATAAATATAGTTTCACAATCGTGAAACTATATTTATCATCTCTAAACTATAGTTTACGAATGTAACCCTAAACCATTAAACCCTATTTATCAGATAAACTATGTTTAACAACCGCAAATGATTGTTTTCAGTGTTAACTATAGATTACAGCAGGCACGTTTTTGAAAGTGGGGGGGGGGGGGGCAGACTCATCCAAAAACTCTTGACATGATTTAAAGTTTCCCAAATTCTTCAAAATCCTAATCCGTGGGGGGGGGGGGGGGGGGGGGGGGGATAGTATATAACTCCCAAAAAATTGGGGGGGGGGCAACTCCATGTTAATTCAATTCTTTATATGTGAAATTTAAAAAATTGGTTGTGCGAGAAAAAGTAGGGGGCCAGGCCTGATGCTACGAACCTGTACAGATGTGAAACATAAATTATCGCGTTAACTATAGTTTACAGATGTGAAATATAGATTAACGTCGGTAACTATAGTTTGCTCATTTTTGTGAATTTGGCGTGCCATACATATATATTTCATCTAGATGAGGAATATTTGTATTTAAACAAATTCAGATATTTAATGAAAAATGTTTGGGACTCATTTTAAAAGGGCTTTGTTGTCATGGCCATTTTTAAACCATGTATACCGGTATCTCCTTTAGATGAAGAGCTCTCTATAAACTATATCAAATAATTCGGATTTTCAATGTAAGATGTTTGGATTTTTTCAATACTAATAGAATTTAAAGGCAAGTCTGCATGATTGATAATTTGTTGACCATCCAGAAAGTTCCCTGAAGTCGTTGAGTAGAAACTGAAGATTCGCCATATCTGTTGCAAAGAAAATTGAGGTATTTATTAATTACATGTAGTTATTATTTATTACATGTAGTTATTGATTGGTATACATGTAAATGCCATACTAACGTCATGTCTATACTCTTGGCAAACGGTTCGCACTGTAGATGAATCTGTGTTAGATTTGTGGGAGGGGGGGGGGGGGTGTAGAAGCATGCAAACAGTAAATATGGGGTCGTTAGGGTAACGTTCGATCAAATCATGTAATTAAGGAGTAAAAGCTGGTTGTTTTTCATCAAATATCGCCCGGAGGACCCTTCCATTGACAATGGGAAAGTAATCGGATTAATGACTCTATAAGAGGATATCAAACTCTTCCTACGTATCCTCCTATTTTCATTTTAAGTTCTCGTGCTAGCATTCGTTTTTAGCTCACCTGAGCTGGAGACTTCTTTATCCGTTGACTGTTGAGGTCGTTATTGTCGTTGTCCTCTACGGTAACTTTTCACCTCTTCATCTTCTCAGGAACTACTTCATAAGCATAATTTGGTTAGGACGTTTAAATTTGTTTGATTTATGAGTCATGACTGGAAATGATTATTAAAACTGAAAATAGAAAGGGTATTCTGCAAAACTTTACAAAGAGACTTGTTTATAAAGCTTGCAAGTTGCATGGATTTAACTTTTTTTCAAATCATGACGCATGCATGCGCTTTATTTGATAAGTTAAACACATAAATAGTATAAAAGGAAATGTTGCGATCAATTTGTCGGTAATGAATATGTTTTATAATCACTTGATTTTTAAAGTGTGTTAAAAGATAATTTAAATGTAAATACTTAAGGAGATACCATTTCAATAATGTTGCTGAAAATCAATATTTTGTGACAATTCAGAGAGAAAAAAAAGTAACATCTGCCACTAATTAATTGCTAACTGAATTACAGAAGTAAAAAAAACTAATCTTTTTTGAGATATTTAAACGCATTTTTGCATATACATTTGCTCGACAGTTTTGTAGAAATGTAACACTAACTCTGCCCCCATATCCTCTGTGTGCATCTTTCAAAAAAAAATATTTATCATTAATCTAAGCCTTATATATAGATTAGAACGCAAGATTTAAAAATGCTAAATAAAGAATCCACCACTGCATTTGCACCTGTCTTATTCACCTGTCGTATAACCATACTGCTCATCCAACTATGAAAATACCGGTATTTGAGAGTTGAACTGTAAAAATCTGCATTTTTTAACAAAACGACACTTTTAGGTGTTTAATAACGATACCAACATTCTCTATTCACCCAACAATGACAATATTTGACAGATATAATTTAAATTTCTTACAAATCTTAAAAATTTACAAAACGATACCGTGAGATATTTAACATGTAAGAGGCCATTTAGTTATGCTATAAGACGACATACTAAACCCCACGCTTTCCAAGACCTTAGGTCATCTTTACGCATTGGGAAAGCGCATTCTGACCATGTAACAATAGACGAGAGATCAAAAGTGATGACTAGGCTCCGACCATAAATCATGAGACATAACGAGGATCGAGCGATACAGCGAGCCACCTGACCGGGCCGTTGCGACTAAATACATACAAAATAATATTCTCACACCTTTTTATGACCAAAGAGACACTGGTATACAAATAAACATAACAGGCGAATTGACATGCTTTCCCAAGGCTCTATGTGTATCATTGCATACACCAGTGGACACCATATAACTACAACAAGGAAAGATGTCGATCGATTTATAGGATGCTTAGGAATGTGAAGGGCGTGTGTAGACTGTACCTGCAATCTACGCCTTATTATTTTGTTTATGGCGGATGCGCGGAGAAGAGTTTCAAGAGTTTATAAGCAAAGTTTATTGTTCTCTAAATTGAAGGGGCGTATATTCGTCCAGTAAACTCGAATTTATAGCAGGCGCATGACAAATACGTTTCCTGTGGAAAGGAAAACATTATTTCAGTTAATACAAAACGTAAGAAGCTTTGGATACATCATTGATCATGCTCCGAGTCTGTGTCGTCATTTTTTGGGCAGTGGGCTGTTTACACCTCAGTCAGGCTGACGAGGAGGTGACAGCCGAAGGAGTATCCGTCAAGATCCAGGGACAGTCCGGGGGGATGACCATTGGAAGAACCGAGAATCCGGATCAAGACAAAAACGCGGTAAAAATTAAGTTTGACGCCATCCAGGAGAGGGATAGCAGTGGCAACACTGTCGGGACAAGCGGCAGTGACAAACACAGCTTTAACAACTTTGCTCAGTTGTCATTTGAAATTTCAAGTCTACAAGACACGATGTATGAAAATTTAACGGCAAAGCGGATTAATTTCACTGCGTCTATTGCAAGTGTATCCGCCACTTTGAGAGTGCAGACTTACATTTTTACCGAGGCTGGAAACATTACAGTTGACGGGGAAATAACTAAGGTTGAGAAGGGAACCGTTAAATTTAACATCATTCTGGATGGCTGGACATTTTGCACAGCGAGTACTTGCAACAAAGGTGGCTCAGGGGAAGTCGGTGCCTTTGTAGACCTCACAATCTCAATCAAAGGGAAGGGAACGCCGAGCCGCAAAACCGGGAACAATAAACGCACGGACGGGGAGGAGTACGACCTTGGAGGGGAGGCGTCTGTAGCTCTGTCCAAAAAGGTCAGTGTCCAACAGAGAGAGAGAGAGAGAGAGAGAGAGAGAGAGAGAGAGAGAGAGAGAGAGAGAGAGAGAGGGGGGGGGGCGGGAGGGAGAGAGAGAGAGAAAAAAAACCTATGGGGAATGTTAAGATATTTATGATATGGAAAAGAGTTCCGGAGTATAAGTGTTACATGTATTCCGTTTTAGCTAATTTTCAGTAAACAGGAAAAAGGGCTTGAATACTTTTACAAACAATATGTGTTTGTGTTTGATTTTAGATTACAAAAGACAACGCCACACCCGAAGATATGCCAGGCAATTACCCCGCCTTCGAAACACAGGGTAACAAACAACTCTTTGTGTTCCGGTTTCCCAAGTTCGACAACAGGGTGGTTTACGATCCGACGGTGTACGCAGGGAGCGCTGATGCAACCAGTGGTGCCGCCACCATTTACTCTGGATTCTCTCTGCTTCTTTTAGTGTTCGTAGGAATTTGTTTTTAACATGTAAAACATTTTCGATAGGATGTTCACGTGCGTGTTCACGTTTATAATTACTTATTTTGCATTTAAATGTAGTGTTTGCCAGAATTTCCTTTCGTATGTAGCGTAGTAAACAAACTTCCACCCCCTTAGTTTTGTTAGACCAGGGAGCGGGGTGACAGTGAAGCAAACCACACTACTCATGGCGGTGTTAACATTAGTCTGATTTCGATGTAAACTATCTGTTGTCTGTGTTTCAAGCTACCGACTGTAGATAAGACCCTTGTGACCCACATGTTTTTCTAGTTAAGTTTTTCCAAACCATGTTCATATCTTGTTTGAGTGCAGGTAATACAAAAAAACCTCTAGAGAAAGGAAAGGTTATTCTCAAAGAAAGAAGTCCCTATTTGTACATTGATATGAACTGGTGCGTAGGCTTGGAATTGTTATTGCTAGTAATGGGCTTAATAATCGAATCTGAACATCTGTCGCTTGGACTCTTTATTGCATTTTTATTTCATAGGATTAAGCGCATACATAAATGTATATTTATATACAAGTATATTAGCTTCTTTTTTTGCAATCCAATCAATAAATCAACACTACTTTAACAAAACCCATCGCGAGGATCCCGCAATTACCGGGAAAATGAATCGTGGAATGGACCTGAAGCCGTAAAACAGGTGCGATTACATGATGTGCTACATAATTGTACAACAAAGGAGGATACTCGATAAATACCCAATAAATATAATACCATGTATGTGGTCTACCTATTATTTATTGAGTGTACTTTAAATGTATATAATTTAAATGAATACTTCTTAAAAGTTCCTTTTTCCATGCACATTTTTTCACAACAGCAATGTTGTTTGTTGTAAAATTGTCTTTCTAACTTTAACTTTAAATATTACGTTAGTTTTTTGGGGGTTTTTTCTACGAAAAAATTATCGCTTCATTTTATCATTACTCACCTGCCATCTTAACGACAGCATGGTTGCTATGCATCTTTACTATGGGGACGGTTGGATTGGTTCTTATAATAGGGCACCTGCATGTTTGTTAGTGGCAGTGTATAATTATGCAGTTTTTCTCAAAGTTTCATGGGGGAAAGATGAAACGACAACAGATAGCATGACGGGATAGTGGTTTTTTTTAAAATATTTTAGGAAAATGAATGATTGCATGATATCGAAGATTGGTTCTTTTTCAATGTTGTGAATTATGTATGTTTCATTTCCATCGGGGCTAATAATTGCTAAAAAAAACAACAAACCCGACAGGAGTCGTTGCCATGGAAATACATAGATTTGTAACATCTATAAACCTTCCATATGCATGTGTAGATTTTATTGTATTTCTCTGTTTGATATTGTATTCCTTTTTTAACCTATATAGTCTTAAGTTTTTTTAAAAATAAAAATAAAAGAAGTTGCATTAATTTAATATTATTGCTAATTTAATACTATGAGCAATTGGTACATTTATAAAACCTTTGAAAATATCTTTTTAAGGAATGGACTGTACTGTTCCTCATGGCAAAATATGGATGAAGACCTAGCATATGTATATATTATCATTGGCATATATATAATAACATGTGTAAAAATCATAAGGATAATATTGTTACGCAATCAAATCATTACAGAATTTACATCGTAGGCAACATTGAATCTATTTGAGTTTGGAACAGGAAATGGAAAAAAAAATTAAAAAGAGCTATGTTTAAAAAATTACAAGTATTGACAAGTATCACAGAATGTTCGATTGCGTGCATGCGATATCTGCGCTCGTTTCCACACTGTATGCACATTTTACAAAAATGCATCCGCATGCGCTTGTATTTTTGTTCGTGGGAAAAGCTGACTTTCCTTCATAATGATCTATTTTCATTCATGTAAAAAATTGTCATGAAGGTTTTCTGTGACAATTCATTGTAATGCCATTAATATTATACACAATATGCATTCAGCTAAAAAAAGCTATTCGTGAATGGACAAAAAAAACCATAATACAAAATACCATACGGTATCAAAATTAATATTTTACCAAATATATTATAAGTACAACACATGTAGAAATCATATAACAAAGACACTCCAAAAAGAGTACTAGTAGTTGAATAAGCACACATTCAAACATGGATCGAAATCATCAACAAGAGATCCATGGGCATTTATAATGTATGATGTCATATTTCTTCCACTACTTGTCAGATATTTTTTATATATGTCGTTTCTTCATATGCCTTAGTGGCATATCAGATAATTATGTCAATTTGGCAGATCTTTATGTTGACTTGTCAAAAATGATCATCAAGACTAGGAAATCAATATTTTGTTATTTAAAAGTGATATTGCCACCTACTGACATCTCCATGACATAAAGATCTGACACATCGACATAAAAATCTGACATGTCAACATAAAGACCATCTTCGCTAGCCAAGAGTTTTTGGTCCACTCTGTTCTCTACGGAAACGTTTAACCGCCTCTCATTGTTGCGTTAGAACGCGATATATTCACATAAATATATTGTCATTTATGATTTTTTAAAGGTTTAGCCATTTATTTATGACAACAAAATTTATTTAGTGACACCATTTCGACATGTTTTTGACGTCTTAAGCACTTTAATCTGTTAAAGTCGAATTCCGCAATGTCGAGCTAAAACAATGTGTATAAACTATACCGCCAAAATTAAATGTCGCATAATTTATTGCAACATAATTGTGTTTGGCGAATTCACCTTGGCGACTTATCTAAGTTAGAGAGGAATTTTCACTAAAATTTGAACGACTAGAATAATTAGTTTATCGATAGAATGCCATGATATGGTGAAGGGATGGTAAACTCCCTAGATGCTTTAGAGTTTAAGCTCTAGTTAAGACCATATATACAGACTGAATTTGACTTATTTTAGTTTAAGAAAAACATTTTTTATATCAGGTACTATTCATTTCATATTTCAAAAACTGCATTCTTTGGGATTTGTTATACCCTTTTTCGTTTCCATCAAATACTCTCAGCTATTAAGGTTCCCAACTTAAAGGTTTAGTCTTTCTTTTTTTTACTTTTAAATTGAACTTTTAAGAAGTATGTAGAGCATTCGGAAATGCATATTTTTCTCAATAATTTTATATTTAATCTTTCAAAAGCACTTCGAATTATGTAGAAACATCATTAATTGGGTATATATATAATTCTTCATGTATACATTTATACATGAATAATTTGAAACCTAATTAAAATCTACAAAAAGTTTCTTCGTTTTGTATTACAAATTTAGTTTAACTAAAATCATGTATTGATTAAAGTATTTACTGAAATAATAAAAAAAAACCTGTTTAAATCTTTGTTGTATCATATTTGTTTTATCTTTGCACTCGTTTATTTACACTTTAAAGCTGTTGCTTTTTAATTACTAAAGAATGTGCCACGCCCCTGTTTCTCACGCTTATAGAGCTTTGCAGTTAGCTATTACGTTTACTGCTTTACATTTTTGTGTTTATAATTGACATTAATTCGACATACTTAAGTTGACATTCCTTGTAAACAGACAAGAAGTCATCAAAACATGGACGCGAAAGCTCCACAAATTATACAATTTCAACATAATAAATTTTTAACATAAAAGATAGCGAGAAAATTTCCACGCATTTATATAAATGCGACAAAATTAAAACGCAAAATAATATTTTGACTTAATCAAAGTCAACAAAGCTTGAAATGAGCGGTTAAATCATCCAAAATATTTCGATTTGTATGTTTTTTCTTTGTATAAGTCGACATAATTTTGACAATATATACATTTTATAGGAAGATGACACTAATTTTTATTTGCCGTTTAGAGCTTAAAAACAACATCAAGAGGCGGTTATAGGTTTCCGTAGTTCTCCTTGTGAGGAGAGTGCGGATCAGAAACCCTTGACTTGGGAAGATGCATAAAGACCTGACACGTAGACATATGGATCTGACAAGTCAACAGAAATATCTGACAAGTCGACATAAACATCTGACACGTTGACATAAAGATCTGACACATTGACTTACCCATTTAAAACTATCATTATTACTTTTTCAGCATAATTATATTTGACAAGTGTAATTTTTAAGTATTCAACTTACAAGTTTTTTATTGAGTGTACATTTACCCTTATGTTTGCATAAGAAATCTGCGTCGTTCAATTCCCTGTTATTACACCCAGCGTATTCATACGCCATGAGCACAAATATAGAGTCATCACGCGTTTATTGTATGATTAAATGATATGTTCAAACTTAAATAACAAATTCGATGCGTGCTTATGAAAAATAATCATTTAATCATATCTACTTGTTAATATAAAAGATTTTCTTAACAAAGTTTCTAGCACTTTATTTTTAGTCGCGGAAGCAAACTAAACATGATAAGGTATCCCTCTTATCAATGTTCTTGTATCAAGAATTTCTTGAGAAGTATATCATTGAAATATGTAGACAAAACATACTTGAAAAATACAAAGATAATGGGGGTTCAGTGTTCATCCCTCTGAGTTATGGGCAATTTAATTGGACCTTTTTGCACCTAAATGCGATTTCAGCCTGATTAGAATTTGTTGTCAGCAGTTTTGATCACGCAAAGTTTTCCATTGAAATATCGTTTAATTATGCACTATGGTCACACTGAATAGAGGGATTACAAAAAAAATTTGTACGAAGATGCATCAATTTTTGTAGGACCATTTTGCACTTAAAATCGACAATTTTTATTATAGTTACAATTTGATTTGAAATAAAAATATTTTGAATATCAAGAATTTTATAAGATTCATCCAGTTTGTCTAGATATGTATTCAGTATCATTTTGACATAATTAAACATGGGGGTCAGTGATGTCAAATTTTAGATATATGGCTTCAAAGGTAAAATTACGCAAAATATGGCTGTAAAAAATTTTCTATATATTTTGCAAGAATTTATGCTAAGCGTCGATCATTTTCTCAAAGTGTAGTCTTATACAAGTCACACAGGACCTACAACTGTATAGAACATGTTACAAGCCTATCAAATGTTAAAAATATGAATGATGAATAAAGTATAATAAAAAGAAAAGTGTATTGAAAATTCATAAAATTGCTTGTTTCTGTCATTTTCGTCTAAAAAAAAACCTTCCGCACGAGAAAATAGTTCTCCCAAAAACTGTTTGTTTCTGTAATTCAAATGGATTTTTTTTATGAATGTTATATAATTTTAAAATGATGATCTTTCTGTGAGGATTAAATTGATAAAATCCTATTTATTTAAAATATAATGAACATCTGCACAATGAAATCAAAACGTGAGGAGTGAGATATCTCAATACGCGTACGGTTGTTCCGTGTATGTTTCAGATCCCTGACTTAGAGCGTATATAACGACCTTAAAGCGACGATAAACAAATACTTCATACAAATTAACATTAATATGATTATAAATGTATGCATTTAATGCCTAAAACAAGCATATGTCAAGGGCATGTACGTCTTTTTTGTTTCAAATGTTTAGACACCTGAATAAGTAACACGAAATGAAGATCTGACATGACAGTAAAATTTTCTTACAAGTCGATATAACTATCTAACAAATGATGGCGATTTATGCAACAATAAAGCTGAGACAGTCTGACAAATATGCCCCGCAAACAGACAAGAACATTGAATTAAACAATCAAACTAGTTAGAGTTATTGTGGAGGATGAGGACGTTACAGCGAATTATTTGTTAATGGAATTGTTTTCTTTTTTAAAACACATCAACATTAAGAAGTCTTCTAAAACTTATATTATTTTCGTGGTCACTGTCTTGCCTTGCAAGAGAAATATTTTTTTAGGAATTATCCCCATTTTCTTGCATGAATTTTTTTTTACGATTTCAGCCAATATGATGAGATATAAATAAATTATTTGATGGAATTTATTTTTAAATTTATTAAGTAATTCTAAGAACAGAAATAAATAAAAAAAATAATTGTCTTCTTTTTTTTACATAGACATATCATAATTTTATAAAAGTATTGATAAGATCAACAGTTACATTGTAAACTTTTGAAGTTTTCGATTCTAAAAAACAGAATGTGATAGCACATACAAAATACTAAATGAATTTTTCTTAAAACTTTCATAATATGAACGTCAGCATGTGTTTTATAAGATATACAAATTTCATGTCAACTATTTTAGCATCCCGTGGAAATACTACAATAGCAATTATCCCTACTCCTATTTTACGGTATGACTTTTTGTGACAATTTCTGTTTTGAAACATCAAAATGTAATACGTTCATTGGATTTATTTTTTAACATAAACATACATATAATTAGAATATATCTATGATTATATTAACCACTTATGATTTTGAACAATTACATTTCTAAATTCAAAATGTTAAATTTTTCACAACTGATGTACTTTTAACTTTTAACTGAAATTTTACAGTAAACAAATGATCAAATAATGCCCCCCCCCCCCCCCCCAAAAAAAAAACCTTGCATATTTTTGGTTTTGGAGACCAAATATATAGATGTTTTCTTTACATAATTATTGATTATAAAAACATTTCAAACAACTTAATGTTCACAATGTTTATTATCTATTGCTATATTTTCTGTAATAACTGTCATGTGGTCAATAAAAGTCACGTGGTCAACGTCCTGTCTCCCCTGAGATATGGTGTTGGTGTTACTTTAAATAATAAAGATGGAATGATCACGTTTTTATTGCCCTGAACGATGTTAAGTTATATCAAATGCGAAGCACCGTGTAAAGAATTGAATGCAATTTATACGTTTTAAACTATATCTTTACCTATGTTTTACCAGATACATAAATAACGTTAAATAATGTTATTTACTGGGTATGTCTCTGGTTTTACCTAAACTAAAGTTTTATACCTACTTTAAAATCAATAATAAATGCTTCACAGCCAGTATTTTTGTCTTGCTAGTTCTTTCTTGAGTATTGATCGATGTAAGAACATGAGATTTTTCATTGTGGACTACTAGAGTTGTCAGTCTTTGCATGGAAGCTATTTTGCAAATGGTACATCAGCACTTTAAAACCAAGTCGAAGAACAGTGCTAGGTGACAGTCATCGGTTCGTTATGGAGTTAATATCTGAGACCTACAGCGAAGTTAGAAGACCGCATAATAATATACCTGAAGACACTTCTTTGTTAGGACTTTCTCTGGCCCGGGGGTGGTGAGGAGCTTGTCTGGTCGGTACATTCCCCTCCCGGGAGAACGATCAACCAGCCGGCAAGTGGACAATGTACTTCAGCATATGAAGAGACGCTTCTACAGTACATGTCTTTGCAACCTGCACGGCGAAAGAAATTAACGACCGATTTAGTCGTTCTGTCGGTATTGTTTATTCATGGCTTTTAAAAAGTTAATGTGCAAGGTGTTGAATATAAGATATCATATTTTCTTTAAAGAACTTTTGATTATCTTTCAAGAAATAGATCATTTTTCATTTATGTACGTAAGGTTAATTTTCAATGAACTTTAGCAAGTGTAAGTTTTATGCAAATTCAAATATGTTTGTAAAAACATAACAAACTATTTTCCCCTTTTTTTAACCCGTGACGACGAAAGATCGATCTCAAGTAAAATAAACTTTAATTTCTGATATCAATATAATAATATCAATCAAATATTTTCTCTCCTTTTTTTGATATTGCAATAATATATTAAAATATCCTTTACATTATACACATTTTTCACAGCAATAATATATTAAAATATCCTCTACATTGAACAAATGTTTCACATTCACTTTCTTGCCGTACAACTATATAAATCCATATCCAAATCACAAAAGTATTTTCTCAGTGTCCGGTGTTATATAGTGCCTTTTCCCCCTAGCCATCTTTCCCCCCGGAAAAATGGCTATATAGCAGTTCTTCCCCCCGGAAAAATGGCTATATAGCAGTTTTCCCCCCACGGAAAGCTGACTATATAGTGGGCTTTCCCCCTTTTTATAGCCAGATTACCCCCACGGAAAAACTACTATATAGTGGATTTTCCCCCATTTTTACTTTCCGGCCATGTTTATTGCGGACCATTCGTGACAATAATTTGCAATAACTGATATGATATTAATATCTCACAAAAAAGGATAATTATGGCATTTATTAATACATAGAATAAAATACATGGTTTTTCAACCCCAAATATGAACTAAGGCATGCGCCTTCATAACATTCATGTGTCATCATCGTTTATTTCACGTGTTCTCACACCTTTTTCGAACACCTTTTACACGGATTTCGGAATACCTCGAATCTTTTTCATCTAATCGATGCTTATCTACAGTTTTAACTTCGACGTTATGAACACGTGAGAACACATTTGAGTGAAAATACGCCGGTTTGGAACTTTAATTTTCCAATGTATAACCATCAATGTATAAGCTTCTCCCAGGGACCTAACTGACCAATCTTGACTTAACATTGTAGAGGAAGGGAATAGAAAGTGGAAATGTATTACTCCCTTCGTCCAAAAGGCTATCAGTTTTAAATTAATACCGTTAGAATTGACGATCTTAAAAACAATTATATATTTCTTCTTCTAAATATCAAACGGGAGACAGGATGCAATGATATGGTGAGAAACTGAAATGTTTTAGTTTTACTTTGATTGATGGGGTTCTAAATCATGGGTAAAGGGTATTTTAATTATTTTAACAACCAGAACAATGTCGATTCTTTGCTGGTTACTTTGGAAAATGTGAAATGGAGCCTGAACTTTATGTTTATATTGTCACTCACTTTATGCTAATTTTTCCACTTTTAAGTTTGCAACGTGATTTATAAATATACAATTTTGAACACGATGCCATATAAATCAAGATATACGATTCAATTACCTAAAAATTTTATATTTGTTTCATATATTTGCAATAGAGATATACTTGTGTATCATATTATTTCTTCGAACAATTAAACAAGGGTAATTAAAAAAACAAAACAAAAAAACCCCCAAAAAACAACCAACACATATATTGTGATGAGCTGACTTTTTTTTTTAAATATAAGCTTGTTCTTCTAATCAACTAACAAGTAAAAAAGTCGTATATGCGCTTAGGTTGGTTATTTATTTTTGATTTTCGGTTTCTCCTTTTATGAATAAAAGTTCATTGATTTATTTATCTAATTATTTATTATATCATTAGTCATCTTATGAATTGATTAAATGTCTTGAAGAATAATGAATTTTACCAGCGTACTTATGTATTTTTAAATGATGTTTTTACTTTTAAATGGCCGTAAAAATGTTCATTTGGTCATCTATAGTTTTTGAGATATGGGACCCTAAAAAATACATATTCTTTATAATTGGATTTCAAACATCGGGCTCGAAAACAACAAAGGCTCCTACCCTGCATGGGGGCTTAAATTTTCGGTGTCATCTACTAGTGGTATACCACTATCACTGTGAAAATATGGTTCATTGGTTATCTCTAGAATTTGAGATTCGGGTCCCCACTTATAGAACACTATTCAATCATAATAATAGGGTTTTAAACATCGGGCCCTGAAACATCAAGGGCCCCTACCCTGAGGGCTGAAATTTTCAGTGTCATCTTCAAGTGGTAAACCACTGCCAATATAAAAATATGGTGATATGGTCATCTCTAGTTTATGAGACATTTGACCCTAAAGGATAGGCACTATAATTATTATAATAGGATTTAAAAAATCGGGCTCTGAAACATCGGAAACAAAATTTCTCTAAAACAGAGGTTTAGCCTGGATGAAATTTTCACAAACAGACAAACAGTCTGATAGATTTATTAAAAAAAATCTAAAACATTATCGCTTAATACAATTTCAGAGCACAGAATTATGCATATAAGTGTATAACTTGAAAAACTTTTTTCAATAAATTACCTAAATTAAGTTCCATGTGTAATTCCATTACACACATGTTCAACTTTCAGCATTGTCTATAAAAATAATAAATCGGCAAATCGAAACCTAACCTGTACAGATGAATGCAGATATACATGTTACAACCCGGGAGTGTAGAAACATTGATTTTAATCCTTACTGGATTTCCATAAATATTTTTTATAAAATCTGAACCAAAAACGTGAGGGAGAAACCCTACTATGGGGGAAAAGCTACTATATAGTAGCTTTTCCCCCTGGGGGGAAAGGCTACTATATAGTAGGTTTTCCGGGGGGAAAAGCTACTATGGGGGAAAAACTGCTATACAACACCGGTAATAATAGAAAAAAAAGAAAAAAAGCAACACTAACTGCAAAACGTAAGCGCTTACGTTTTGCAGTTAGTGTTGATATATATATATATATATATATATATATAGTTTTAAACTTGGTCAATTGTCTGGTCAACTGCAAATTTATGAGCTTGTTGTTGGGTCTTTGTTTAATTGTCGGGTCTTTTTTGAGCTGTCGGGTCATCGACCCAACAATTATAGACCCAACAATTAATCGTAGTTCTATTTCCTTACAATCGGAAAAATGTGTAAATTTAGCTGTTTGTCTGAAACCTGAACTGTTGGGCCTTAATTTCCCGTGAGGATCACATATTGTCATTGTCCAATCAGAAGTCGCGTGAAAATGGCGCGAAATTGGAGGCGGAATGAACCGAAATTCACCGAAGACCCACGAATTGGTTTTAACCACGATGCAGAGGTATATATACATTTTTACATTTTCACTGCTTTAATAGGGTCCAATGGAATTAATTTTGTTATATAAATATGAGCACTATTAAAGATTGATCAATATTTGAAAGGTACAATGCTGAAGAAACTGTCGTTTCTATTGGAGTTCGAAATTCCTCTGCGAAACTGAATTGTCTTGACTTATACCTAAAAAGTACAGAAACAAGGATTTTAAAAGTGTCAGGGTTATATTCTCTATTCTTTTTAACACTCGAGTGAAGTGCCTGTATGAACCGAACCATGTCCGTAGGAAGCAATTTCACTTTTGCAGAGCTGTGGAAATATTTTCTTGAAAGTCAGTCATTCGGACAGACATCACATGTCAATAAACTTTGCTTGTCCGAATGAATTATGCCTGTCCGAATACCAACAGTTAAAATAATGTTTGGAAAACTAAAATAAAATTTAAAAACACATACTGCAGGTGCGGTTATGACATAATTTTTTATGTTATATTCTTACATTTTATCTTATATCGTTAGATTCTTTTTACATTTTGACCTTTTACCGATTAATTACTGGAAAAATAACGAAAAGATATGAGCAGCAATAATGGGTACTCGAACTTCCTGTAAATCGGAGGTCATGGACAGGGTTTAATTTTAGCCAGAAGTAAGTTAATATTGATGAGAATAAAATAAAAATGATTCCTCAAATTAAATAAATGAACAGTGCAGAGATTTTCATCGAAATTTTTAAATGACAGCTTACATGAAGAGAGTAATAAAGAAAACTTGTGTATTTTTAGGCAATAACTGGTACTCGCATGTTAGGGAAGTTGTCTGAGGAATACTGATGCATCAAGAAACAACACATTTACAGCAATTGCATTTTGCGGTTTTTTTTATTTTGCCTTATGCTGACTGTGACAGGGCAAACAACATCGGATTCGGTCAGCCGGTCCTTATGTCAGTCTTTGCTAAATTAAGCCAGTCTTGCCGGCATGACCGGCAATTTTCCACAGCTCTGTTGGGGGGGGGGGGGGGGGGGCACAACCATACATTTTGAAAGTTAAAAAAAAAATGAACCCCCCCAAAAATAAGGTCATCAGATGTTATTATTGAGGGGGCACAAGCATATAATAGCTTTGTTTTCTATCAGCTGATCAACATACACTTTTTTCTTCTGCTTTCAGAAGAAACAACAAACGTAAAAAGCCTCTAATGGTGGCCAAAGAATGCATTGAAAGAAAAAGGGATATAGAATTCCTAAAAAAAGTTTGGATTAGTGATGAGATACGTAAGTACATGTAATTTTTTACCTGTAAGTTTCATGCACATGGGTTGCTCCTGGTTTATATTAATTATTTTTTCTTAGGTATTCTTTGCATTAATTAATAAAACTCTAGTGAATGAAGTGTTGATATTTTGCCCCAGTTGCTCCTAGTAACATAAACACATTTTTCTTATAAACATTACAAAAATACTTGTTTGTTTGCTATTGATGTAAACACTACTGAAACTATAGACTTGGTGAATTGATACAGTAGTGAGTTGTTTCACTTCTATTTAGATTTAAGAAATAGTTGCAATTTTGTAAAGTTGTCAAAACTGTTAGGAAGCTAAATCTTGGGGTGTTGAAAACTTTTGGATTACCGGTACTTGTTTTTGAAAAAGTAGTGTATACGAGACTATAGTAATTTGTAAATTGTGCTACACTCATTTAAAATATAATAAAATAACTTTGGACATGCAGTAGTACATCGACAGATTGAATAAATTTTAAACCATTATTCATGTTTTCATTTAGTTGCAACGTATCGTGATATGTATCGTATCACATCTCATGTATCATGACATGTACCGAATCGGCTAAGTACAGTATCGTCCCAGCCCTAGTGAATAATGTCTACAGCATTTCTTTGATCTTGGCAATAGCTTTAGTAGAAATGAAAATAATCACCACCTGTTTCTTAGATTCTGAAACGTTTGTTAATCTCTGATGTTAGAATTCTTTATTTTTTGCAGACTGGGGAGTTGTAACAGAAAAACCTCTATGTAAAGGGGATTTTATTGCAGAATACAGAGGAAAATTATGCTTCGAAGAACCTAAAGAGAGTGCGTACAAATTTGAGTTTTTCAACAAGAAGACCAAGTACTGGTAAGTCATTTGTGTACTAGTAGGTCAATATAGATGCTGAGTTTTTTTTTTTTGAGGCAGTAAATGGCTGACAAATTGCCCTGTAGACTAAAAAAAAACAATTAATGTTTATCACTACTTTGATAATGTGCACTCATTTAAATTTTCCTTTTCAAATCATGTATGTTATTTTTCTTCGCAACAAAGTCGAAGGGATCGAGTAACTTGTGTTTTAAAGTAAGAAAGTTTGTCCATGTGGAACAGAAGTAATGATTGACATGAGGTTCAATGTTCTCTTGTGAAGGGATTCTACGCTTATGGGGGACTAACCTAGACCCAAAATATAGTGACACTTCACTTTTCTTTCAAAGCAAATTAGAAAGAAGTTTAGAAGATCAGGGAGACATGATGCACAAGTCCACTAGCCCTAATGTCTAGGGCATGTGTCTCATGATTGTCTGTGTCTAGTTCATTTTGTGATTAGGCAGGTTGATTTCCAGGCACACTTGTCTGATCAGCAAGAGAATCTTTTTAAATTTATAGAATATTGTGAATATTTTTTTAAAATTTATATTCCACAGAATTTTTAGCCACTAGCTGTCATAGTTTTGAAATGCTGCCATCAGGGTTCAAAAGGGTTCAGTCTCTTTTCACTATAGATATTGTTAATTGACAATGGTGATCAAGACTAAGTTGCATACAGTAATACTGTGTTTGCCAATTGTTTAGTAAAAGCATTTTGATTGGCTAATGCACTAATTTTTTTACGGAGTTAAACAAGCATTAACGAGAGTGAAAGCTTTTGATTGTACGTGTCATAAAAAAAGAATGACGTTAAAACACAAACTTTATTGACATATATTTCTTATTAAAAAAAACTCAACAAAAGAAGGTGTTAACATCAAACAAAATGCATAATTTGCACTAAAGTTAGAATCTAAAACATCTGTTTTATGGGCTCCACTTGCCGATAAAACTTGGTTTGCGACTGTTAAATCAACATTAATGGTTGCCAATAGCAAATGAGAAGACTTTATTCCCTAATTGTTTTGATTTACAAATTAATGTTAAATAACAATATCGATATATTTTTTAGGGCCACAATTAAAAATATTTCAGTTTGTCCAAACCCGACCCATGATGACTGGGTGTGGGTAGGTAGGTAGGCAAATTCTTTTTTTTTTCTTCAGAATTTGCATGAAGATATTGTAACACTGAGTACGGTATATCTTTTTCACTATCATACCTTTGTAGAGACAATCAAAAGCCATGAATGTAAGACCTGTATATACATGTATTAGTCTATTATACTGAATTAAATCGTTCAACAATAAATTGGGTTTTTAGCACAGGGGCTCGTCACGAAGTTTTTCCAACCTTTTATATCTACCACCTCTATACAATAAAATATACAAGGGAGGAATCAAAACTCGAAAAAATCGCTACCTCCCGATTTCGGTCGCCTCGTATTAATTCTTCTTGGACGTTAAACCCTGCACTCTAGGTATCATTAGATCAGGAAAGGACCATAGTTTTTAGGAATACCAGCAAAATTTAAACATCGGCAACAATTTTAGAAGTTGTCACGCATTTTCTTCCAGTTTACTCTCCGGTGACACTTTCTTCGATCAGATGTCGCGCTCTCATTGGTCAATTCAATATTGCTCAAGATAACTCGTACGCAGACTTGTATTTTAGAGGGAGGTAGCGATTTTTTTCGAGTTTTGATTCCTCCCTTGTGTATTTTATTGTATAGAGGTGGTAGATATAAAAGGTTGAGAAAAAAAACTTCGTGACGAGCCCCTGTGAGCGGACACGAAAAATATCCGAAAAAAAAAAAAATTCTTCCAAAAAACGGCAAAAAAAGAATTTGAGTCGGCGGGTTTTTTTTCGGGTCGGTCGCGTTTGGGCAAACATACAATCCTTTTATTTTGGCCTAGCACTTCAAAATTCCTTATATATATGTTCAGATATGGGCAAGTTAATTAGGAATTCTGACAAGTAACGTTACATTAATGGGGTTGGAAACTTGATGGATGGACAAGTGGATATATTTCATGATCAGTTACTGGTAATAATGAGGACTGATGAAGACTTTTTTTTTCTCAAAAGTAGATAATGAAAATGTTGGGTCTAGAAATATTATATATATTGCTGTTGGGTCTAAGACTCTTGGATATGTGTATGTACATGTAGCACAGTATTATTGGGTCATAAACATGTGACAGGAAGTGGCATGGAAAAGAAAATGGAAGAAGAAAATCTCCTTGTAACTCTCCTTGTAACGGAAATAATATCATCCATATTCTTGCTTTTCATTTGTGTAGTTATCTTCTATATTAGTGTGAGGTGGACAAGGTTATTCCTTTCATGGAATACAGACATGCAGTAAAGAAAGGTATATATGTATCACTATTAAATGTCTTAGTATTCTGTCTATGCATCTGAATGCTTTTCCATGCCCTAATCTTCATCTGATGTTTTTTCACATAATTGCCTAGAGCATCAGGCAAGTTAAGGATAACTTTTTCTATAGTGTGAAACTAAAGATTGAAAGCTAGACAACTAAATTTTGTGTGTGCAGATTGTTATATGCATTTTAACAACAGTTAGCAGAAACAATTTTACTGATGCAAAATATTGATGTGTTGCTTTCTTACCCTTTTCGCATGCATATTCCCTATACGGAGTGACATGTCCGTGTTACCTTTTTTTGAGTCGGCTAGCGAAGCGAGCGAGTCTTTGTTATCATAGCTGTTTCTGCGAAAATTTTGCACTACATTATTCATGCGCTAATGAAAATAATGCATGCATTAACCTCTTTTGTTTGCGTGATTGCCAATTTGAAATGGTTGAACAATCTTATCTTTTTAGCTCACCGAGACGAAGTCGGGGGGAGCTTATGCTATACCCTCGGCGTCGGCGTCGGCGTCGGCGTCCGGACCTGGTTAAAGTTTTTGTTGCAGGTCCTGTATCTAACTTATTACTTGTCCTATCTTCACCAAACTTGCATGAATGATGCATCTGGACCTACTAATGGACTTGAGAGACTTGGATGCTGAATCTGGGCCATGAATTTCAGATGCTGGAGGAGGTTAAGGTGTTTGGAGCAGGTTAAAGTTTTTGTTGCAGGTGCCCTTTGATAGCCATTTCTAAGTTACTACTGGTCCAAACTTCACCAAACTTGCATAGATGGTGTGTCTTATGATACTGATGCACCTGACAGGCTTGAATGCTGAATCTGAGCCATAGGTTTCGGATGCTGGATGAGGTTAAGGTTTTTAGAGCTGGTTAAAGTTTTTGGAGCAGGTGCCCTCTGATGATTATATCTTACTTACTACTGGTCCTTACTTCACCAAACTTGCATGGATGGTGTGTCTTATGATACTTTTGCACCTGACAGGCTTGAATGCTGAATCTGAGCTGAAGGTTTCGGATGCTAGATGAAGTTAGGTTTTTCGAGCAGGTTAAAGTTTTTGTTGCAGGTGCCCTTTGATAGCCATTTCTAAGTTACTACTGGTCCCAACTTCACCAAACTTGCATAGATGGTGCGTCTTATGATACTGATGCACCTGACAGGCTTGAATGCTGAATCTGAGCCATAGGTTTCGGATGCTGGATGAGGTTAAGGTTTTAAGAGCTGGTTAAAGTTTTTAGAGCAGGTGCCCTCTGATGATCATATCTTAGTTATTACTGGTCCTAACTTTACCAAACTTACATGGATGGTGTGTCTTATGATACTGATGCACCTGACAGGCTTGAATGCTGAATCTGAGCCATAGGTTTCGGATGCTGGATGAGGTTTAGTTTTTTTGGAACAGGTCACATGTTTAATATATGTAGGTAATAGCACTATTTCAAACTTGCATATATGATCTAACTATAATATAAATGAATGGCAGAGGTAGCTTCAGATGCAGAGCCTGATCTCCATTATCAAGGATGCTAAAAAATATATCTTAGTTATTTCTGGTCCTAACTTCACCAAACTTGCAAGGATGGTGCGTCTTACGATACTGATGCACCTGACAGGCATGAATGCTGAATCTGAGCCATAGGTTTCGGATGCTGGATGAGGTTAAGGTTTTAAGAGCTGGTTAAAGTTTTTAGAGCAGGTGCCCTCTGATGATTATATCTTAGTTATTACTGGTCCTTACATCACCAAACTTGCAGGGATGATGCATCTCATGATACTGATGCATCTGACAGGCTTGAATGCTGAATCTGAGCCATAGGTTTCGGATGCTGGATGAGGTTTAGTTTTTTGGAACAGGTTACATGTTTTATAGATAATAGCTTGCATAATTGATTTAACTATAATATAAATGAATTGCAGAGGTAGCTTCAGATGCAGAGCCTGATCTCCATTATCAAGGATGCTAAAAATTCTCCTACCTCACTCAAACCTGCTTGATAGATGTGTTTGTTGTTAAATGATTTAACATGATTCCTATGATATAGTATTCTATGATATGATACACTATTGTTTTATATGATACAATGTAATATCATACATTATATTGTAAAAAGTTATATGATATGATATGATATTGTATCAATTTTTTTGTACATTATTATATGATATTGTATTATGATATTGTTATGTATAGTATTGTATATTATTATACAATATTGTAGAATATGATATTGTATAATATATTATTTTATCGAATGATATTGTTTCATATTATATTGCAATATATGATATTGTATCATATGATACGATAGTGTATATTATAATTATAGCATATCGTATGATACAATATTGTATAATATGATATTGGTTTATATAATATATTGTTATATAATACATGAAATTGTATTATATGATATTATAATATATCATATAATATGATATTGTATAATATGATATTGTATCATATGATATGATATTGTATAAAATGATATTGTATTATATAATATCGTACTGTATCAGATGATATTGTATCATATGATATGAAACAATGTTTTATCAAATTATATTGTATCATATGATACAATATTGTGTATCAAATATGATACAATATCATACAATACAAAATTATACTATATTATACAATATAATATCATATGTTACAATATTGTGATGTATTATGTGATATGATATAGTATCAAATAATGCTATATTGTATTTATATTAGATATTATGATATTGTATTATGTGATTAAATACAATAATGTATAACACGATACAATGTCATATTATATGTTACAAAATCATATTGCATCAATATTTATTACAGTATTATATTGTATTAAATGATATATATTGTAAGTATCATTGGATGCAATATCATATTTTATATTATTGTATTGATAAACATTGTATCTTATAATAATGTATGAAATGAACATAGGATTATCATACAATTTTTTTACATATGATATACGATATTGTGTCAAAACAGTATCCATGAATATCCAAGATCATTAACTATGATTTTCATATCATATGATAAAGGTGGTTTTAAAGGTGATGCCTCATAAAGTTGATGCCTCGTCTCGGTGAGCTTTGTAATCTGTGATTACCTATGTTTTTACACATATGTTTATGAAGTTTTTCTTAATGTTTAAAAAAATAAAACAAATCAAAGTAGTTTTTGTTCAATCGCCACCCATGAATTCGACAACTTACACGGGGAAAACCTTGTTCCATATGTAGCGTAAAATCTATTTTTAGAAAAACCCAGCTCGCAAAGCGAGAGGACCCTTGCTGGACATCATCAATCTCTTGGTGTGGATTTTGAGCACAAACGTGAATTGATAATGTGCAATATAATGCAAATAGCTCATATTTCATCGTCATTGAAATATACTGGTCCTTTGTATCTATCCTACGATATTATGCATTGCCGGTCTGGCAGGCATTGCCAGTCTATTAGTGAAATGTCAACAGAACGTGTTGAATCAAAGGACTGAAAGTACTGACACAAGTTGATGATTCAGGAATCGGACATTTATTGACTCTTTTCTGCTTTCAACACACATAATTGGAAATAATCATGAATGAAGTATAGAAGTATCTTATTATCACTGGCTACAACATATCAAAGATAAGTTGAAATCATGAATCGTGAAAGATGATGTTTTAGATAAATAGGATATCTAAATATTATTATAATATATTATAATATGATAAAGCTGGTCTCATAAAGGTGATGTCTGCCACAATGAGCCCTGTAATCTTTGTTCACCTATGTTTAATTTATTTACAAAAGACAGAATTTTTTTATGTATTACTTACAATGTAATAAAAACAAATACATCAAAATATTGACGTGTTTCTATACTATTGGATCAGTCTGTCTCCAATAAAAGGTGTGACACAATCATTTCATGCCAAATTTGTGTGCCTTTTCCTTGAAATGTTCTATTGAATGGTTGTTAACTTGTTAGTTGTTAAAATTTAACATAAGATAAATATAATAGTTGTTGGGGTTGAATTTTTAATAGACATGTGCATTAAATGACATGAATAACATTTCGGAAGGGTATAACATTTAACATAAACGACTCAACAGGCAGAAAATTATCATGAAATTCTATTAACATGAATCCTAGAAGACTGAAAAGATTGAATGTCAAAATCTCAATCTTACTTTTTACAGAGGACTTAATTTCTTACAACATACACATTTTCCAGTAGGATCAATTTTAATATCGGTTTTTAACTAGTGTGTATATGCAAGTTTTCTTTTTCAGGATTGATGCCTCGGAAGATGACGGCTCCATGGCAAGACTCATAAATGATGAACATATAGATCCTAATGCTAATATAAAGGTGCTTCATGAGGGGTTTGCAGAGCCCCATCTTTGTATTTTTGCTGTTAATGACATAAAAGCTGGTGAAGAAATCAGATACAACTATGGAAAGAACGTTGACTTTTTTTGGCGAAAAAAGGTAGTTAAAATTTATCCTTCATAACCAAATTAGGCAACAAAAAGTCACATATATTTAATGAAGTCAAACAAGTCAAACAAAATTTCAAGTATGCTCATTTATTTAGATTTAGCTTCATTAATGTAAAAGGAAACTTTTAGCATAATCATAAATGTCTGAAACCAGGATGTTTAAAACAAAATCTTGTAGCAGATAAGAATTCAAAGAAACAGAATTTGCACAGTAGATGCAAGAATAAATTATATTTATATAGGTTTCACTCAATAGTGTTTGAATATTTTACAGAGATTTTTAAGATCGGGTAAAGGTAATGACTTGTATATTACTGTTGAAATTTTGGTTTAGTTCGTTGTAGCCTCGCAAAAATGCAAATGTCTGAAAGCTTGAACTTTGGAAAGGACAAGTGAGATATTTTTTAAACATGTAGTTTTGCATCTTGTTAGATATACTCTTCTCTTGTCCAGTTCCTTGGCAGATACAAGTATCACTAAAAATATCATTAAGTAATAAAGAAATCCCTGATATTTTATAATTAAGGCAGCCTCGTTAGACAAAGAAGAAATAATTTTTTAGAAATACATGCATCTGTTTTGAAAACAAATTCAACAAGCATTCTGAGAGTATTGCATAAGCAATACATGTCCCCTACCGGTTTGTAGACATTTGTGAAAACAATGCACTGTTATGCAGAATATCATTTCTTACTGTCTCAACAGACCAACCCGATAGCGAACCCGATTGCAATAATAAAAGAAACCCTGTCGATTAAATTTACAACACAATGCTTGACACTATTTTACAGAACGTATTTGTTTGTCAGAAACAATAAAAGGAATAGTCCAAGTAATGCACGAGATTAATTATCGTGCATTGACAACATACTTTCCTCGTTTATTTGATACCTAGCACGATAACGAACCCGAACATTAAAAAATTGGAATATCAAAAAATTAATTTTCTAGAAAATATGTCAACCAAGTGCTACAAAAGTGTAAACCTGATCTGTAGTTTGACATTTTGAAGCTGTTCAGCAAATTTCATATTATTCCTGAAACGCATAAAGAAAAAAAGTGTGGAAAACTGAAATGGGACAGACAGACGGACTGACAGATGCATAGGAAAGCTATAGTCCCCTCCGATGAAAACCGGTAGGGCAATAAAAAGCAGTGACCAACACAGTTGCCATATTAAATTTACTAGCTATTTATCTTTTATGTTTACTTGTAATCATATGAAAAATTTGTCAATTATTACTGTAGATTTTTTTTTTCATACTTGAGTACATAATATTGTGAAATGACCCCTAGACGCCTAATTGCAAGAATGATAGTTGATCTAAAGCTTTTACGTGGATTTCTGGGCCATTAAATTAAAAGAATGTAATTTAATTATAGGAGTAGAGCTTCGCACGAAATTACAATACAATGTAGTATTTATTCTCAAGAAGTAAGTCAATGATCTTTTATCTCAACAATAAGAAGGCTTCAATACATTTGCATTTTTATGGTAAATGAAATAATTTACAAAGGGCTGTTCTGTTTAAATTTGAAATTTATTTGTTAATGTGTGGTGAAGGTTTCTTCAGATTTTAGAAACTTGAGTTTTAAAAGCATGCTAAGAAATTTAAACTGTAGAATATAACTATTTATCTAGTGCTCTTGATGTTCTTGATCAGTGCCTTAAGAGCTGAATCCATTTTTTTTACTTTTGTTGACTAAAAATGATTCAATCCATAATGTAGAAATAAGATCTGACGAAAGGCAGGATGACCAAGGAGTTTTCAGCATCAGTGAGGAAAACCAAAGATATGTACCAGCAACCTTCACAGGAGAGCCTGGGCTCTACACCGAGAAAGATAGTGATGGCTCCAAGACAACCAATGAAACATCCATGGAGGATCTAGGCAATGGTAATGTATTTGATACATTCATAAGATTTGCAATATTGTCTAACAAATAGGCCATTCAAATCATGACCAGCAAATCCTAGAGTCCTAGAGTCAGCAAAATCAGCACAATGTCCATGTGTTGATGCTTACCAATCAGTTTGTCTTAAATGTCAAACCATATTACAGAGTCTATCTTCTTGACAGATTGGAGTAGTATTGGTATTTGATAAATGTAGGCCCTATAGTGTGGTGTGACATGTGTGACCCTATAATTCAGATACATGTTCTAGACTCTTTTTTATTGCAAAACTTGACTCATTTTGTTTCAACTTGCTGACAGTATATCTGTATTTGGGATATGATTATGTATTGTAGAAATGAGAACTGATGAAACTCAGGGTGACCAAGGAGTTTTCAGCATCAGTGAGGAAAACCAAAGATATGTTTCAGCAACCTGCAAAGGAGAGCCTGGACTCAACACCGAGAAAAATAGTGATGGCTCCAAGACAACCAATGAAACATTCATTGAGGATATTGGCAATGGTAATGTATTTGATATGTTCATATGATTTACAATATTGTCTAACTATTATGCCATTATTTACAGCAAAAACTGTCCAAATGTTGATGCTTAACAATTGGTTATGTCTTAAATGTAACCCCATATTATAGGGTCCATGTTCTTGACAGTTTGGAGTAGTATTGGTATTGATAAATGTAGGCCCTATAGTGTGGTGTGACATGTGTGACCCAATAGTTCAGATACATGTTCTAGACTCTTTTTTATTGCAAAACTTGACTCATTTTTGAAACTTGCTGAAATTTTATCTGTATTTGGGATATGATTATGTATTGTAGAAATGAGAACTGATGAAACTCAGGGTGACCAAGGAGTATTCAGCATCAGTGAGGAAAACCAAAGATATGTTTCAGCAACCTGCACAGGAGAGGCTGGGCTCTACACCGAGAAAGATAGTGATGGCTCCAAGACAACCAATGAAACATCCATGGAGGATCTAGGCAATGGTAATGTATTTGATACATTCATAAGATTTGCAATATTGTCTAACTAATAGGCCATTCAAATCAGGACCAGCAAATCCTAGAGTCCTAGAGTCAGCAAAATCAGCACAATGTCCATGTGTTGATGCTTACCAATCAGTTTGTCTTAAATGTCAAACCATATTACGAGTCTATCTTCTTGACAGATTGGAGTAGTATTGGTATTTGATAAATGTAGGCCCTATAATGTGGTTTGACATGTGTGACCCAATAGTTCAGATACATGTTCTAGACTCTTTTTTATTGCAAAACTTGACTCATTTTGTTTTAACCTGCTGACATAATATCTGTATTTGGGATATAATTACGTATTGTAGAAATGGGAACTGATGAAACTCAGGGTGACCAAGGAGTATTCAGCATCAGTGAGGAAAACCAAAGATATGTACCAGCAACCTGCACAGGAGAGGCTGGGCTCTACACCGAGAAAGATAGTGATGGCTCCAAGACAACCAATGAAACATTCATTGAGGATCAAGGCAATGGTAATGTATTTGATACGTTCATATGATTTACAATATTGTCTAACTATTATGCCATTATTTTCAGCAAAAAATGCCATGTGTTGATGCTTAGCAATAGGTTGTGTCTTAAATGTAACCCTATATTATAGGGTCCATGTTCTTGAGAGAATGGAGAAGTATTGGTATTTGATGAATATAAATGTAGGCCCTATAGTGTGGTGTGACATGTGTGACCCAATAGTTCAGATACATGTTCTAGACTCTTTTTTATTGCAAAACCTGACTCATTTTGTTTTAACCTGCTGACAAAATATCTGTATTTGGGATATAATTACGTATTGTAGAAATGAGAACTGATGAAACTCAGGGTGACCAAGGAGTTTTCAGCATCAGTGAGGAAAACCAAAGATATGCTTCAGCAACCTGCACCGGAGAGCCTGGGCTCTACACCGAGAAAGATAGTGATGGCTCCAAGACAACCAATGAAACATCCATGGAGGATCTAGGCAATGGTAATGTATTTGATATGTTCATATGATTTACAATATTGTCTAACTATTATGCCATTATTTACAGCAAAAACTGTCCACATGTTGATGCTTAACAATTGGTTATGTCTTAAATGTAACCCCATATTATAGGGTCCATGTTCTTGCCAGTTTGGAGTAGTATTGGTATTGATAAATGTAGGCCCTATAGTGTGGTGTGACATGTGTGACCCAATAGTTCAGATACATGTTCTAGACTCTTTTTTATTGCAAAACTTGACTCATTTTTGAAACTTGCTGAAATTTTATCTGTATTTGGGATATGATTATGTATTGTAGAAATGAGAACTGATGAAACTCAGGGTGACCAAGGAGTATTCAGCATCAGTGAGGAAAACCAAAGATATGTTTCAGCAACCTGCACAGGAGAGGCTGGGCTCTACACCGAGAAAGATAGTGATGGCTCCAAGACAACCAATGAAACATCCATGGAGGATCTAGGCAATGGTAATGTATTTGATACGTTCATATGATTTACAATATTGTTTAACTATTATGCCATTATTTTCAGCAAAAAATGCCATGTGTTGATGCTTAGCAATAGGTTGTGTCTTAAATGTAACCCTATATTATAGGGTCCATGTTCTTGAGAGAATGGAGAAGTATTGGTATTTAATGAATATAAATGTAGGCCCTATAGTGTGGTGTGACATGTGTGACCCAATAGTTCAGATACATGTTCTAGACTCTTTTTTATTGCAAAACCTGACTCATTTTGTTTTAACCTGCTGACAAAATATCTGTATTTGGGATATAATTACGTATTGTAGAAATGAGAACTGATGAAACTCAGGGTGACCAAGGAGTTTTCAGCATCAGTGAGGAAAACCAAAGATATGCTTCAGCAACCTGCACCGGAGAGCCTGGGCTCTACACCGAGAAAGATAGTGATGGCTCCAAGACAACCAATGAAACATCCATGGAGGATCTAGGCAATGGTAATGTATTTGATACGTTCACATGATTTACAATATTGTCTAACTATTATGCCATTATTTACAGCAAAAACTGTCCACATGTTGATGCTTAACAATTGGTTATGTCTTAAATGTAACCCCATATAATAGGGTCCATGTTCTTGACAGTTTGGAGTAGTATTGGTATTGATAAATGTAGGCCCTATAGTGTGGTGTGACATGTGTGACCCAATAGTTCAGATACATGTTCTAGACTCTTTTTTATTGCAAAACCTGACTCATTTTGTTTTAACCTGCTGACAAAATATCTGTATTTGGGATATAATTACGTATTGTAGAAATGAGAACTGATGAAACTCAGGGTGACCAAGGAGTTTTCAGCATCAGTGAGGAAAACCAAAGATATGTATCAGCAACCTTCACAGGAGAGCCTGGGCTCTACACCGAGAGAGATAGTGATGGCTCCAAGACAACCAATGAAACATTCATTGAGGATTTTGGCAATGGTAATGTATTTGATATGTTCATATGATTTACAATATTGTCTAACTAATAGGCCATTAAAATCAGCCAAAATGTCCATGTGTTGATGCTAAGCAATTGGTTTGTCTTAAATGTAACCCCATATGATAGGGTCCATGTTCTTGACAGATTGGAGTAGAATTGGTATTTGATAAATGTAGGCCCTATAATGTGGTTTGACGTGTGTGACCCAATAGTTCAGATACATGTTCTAGACTCTTTTTTATTGCAAAACTTGATGCATTTTTGAAACTTGCTGAAATTTTATCTGTATTTGGGATATGATTATGTATTGTAGAAATGAGAACTGATGAAACTCAGGGTGACCAAGGAGTTTTCAGCATCAGTGAGGAAAACCAAAGATATGTATCAGCAACCTGCACAGGAGAGCCTGGGGTCTACACCGAGAGAGATAGTGATGGCTCCAAGACAACCAATGAAACATTCATTGAGGATCTAGGCAATGGTAATGTATTTAATACATTCATAAGATTTACAATATTGTCTAACTAATAGGCCATTAAAATCAGGACCAGCAAATCCTAGAGTCCTAGAGTCAGCAAAAACAGGAAAAATGTCCATGTGTTGATGCTTACCAATCAGTTTGTCTTAAATGTCAAACCATATTACGAGTCTATCTTCTTGACAGATTGGAGTAGTATTGGTATTGATAAATGTAGGCCCTAAAATGTGGTTTGACATGTGTGACCCAATAGTTCAGATACATGTTCTAGACTCTTTTTTATTGCAAAACTTGACTCATTTTGTTTAAACCTGCTGACAAAATATCTGTATTTGGGATATAATTACGTATTGTAGAAATGGAAACTGATGAAACTCAGGGTGACCAAGGAGTTTTCAGCATCAGTGAGGAAAACCAAAGATATGTACCAGCAACCTGCACAGGAGAGCCTAAGCTCTACACCGAGAAAGATAGTGATGGCTCCAAGACAACCAATGAAACATTCATTGAGGATCAAGGCAATGGTAATGTATTTGATACGTTCATATGATTTACAATATTGTTTAACTATTATGCCATTATTTTCAGCAAAAAATGCCATGTGTTGATGCTAAGCAATTGGTTGTGTCTTAAATGTAACCCCATATTATAGGGTCCATGTTCTTGACAGATTGGAGTAGAATTGGTATTTGATAAATGTAAGCCCTATAGTGTAGTTTGACGAGTGTGACTTAATAGTTCAGATACATGTTCTAGACTCTTTTTTTTCTTGCAAAACTTGACTCATTTTGTTTTAATTTGCTGACAAACTATCTGTATTTTGGATATACATGTGTAATTACGTATTGTAGAAATGAGAACTGATGAAACTCAGGGTGACCAAGGAGTTTTCAGCATCAGTGAGGAAAACCAAAGATATGTATCAGCAACCTTCACAGGAGAGCCTGGGCTCTACACCGAGAAAGATAGTGATGGCTCCAAGACAACCAATGAAACATCCATGGAGGATCTAGGCAATGGTAATGTATTTGATACATTCATAAGATTTGCAATATTGTCTAACTAATAGGCCATTAAAATCAGGACCAGCAAATCCTAGAGTCCTAGAGTCAGCAAAATCAGGAAAAATGTCCATGTGTTGATGCTTACCAATCAGTTTGTCTTAAATGTAACCCCATATTATATGCCAGAAAAAACCCCAGAAAAATTCTATATTGAATTTACACAGATATTAAAATATAATTATGAATTGAAATGATACTTGTTAGTATAGATTTCATGAAAATGCATCAATTATAGAACATATCATGTTGTACGTTTCATCATATCGTTATATTATTGTTAGGCACAGTGATTTCAAGCCGGCTTGGACGCTTTAATGCCACACCGCACACTTACTCTGAAAAATTTTTCCCCATGCATCAATTTTCTGGGGAAAACACTGAGTGTTAATTGGTTGATTACGTAAGTGACACTACACCTTGCTTCCTTCAAAGGGTAGAGAGGTAATTTGAAACTGGGGAAAGTTACGTATATTAAACCGCTCTTTACCTAAAATATTTTGTGATTAAGAAAACAATATATACTTTAATGTTTTTAAGGTGAAAATACGAATGAAATCATGATAGATTATCCTTACATGTCATAAATATAAACTTCCGGCCACTATCATTTTAGAACTAAAACTACCATAACAAAAATTTACAGATTAAAAACTTTCGATCTCTTGAACATTTGATATCTTGAAGTTTAATCATGGTCCCCTGAAGTTCGAGTTAACAAGATTCACTTGTAGCAAGATCTGCCTGTGCGGCTTAATTGCCAATTAGGGCCCTGTAATGTCTGTCTGTTCAGTAAGTTTATTTTCACTGGCAGAAAAAGTACATATTTGCCTAGGCTTATTCATTTAAATGGAGAATCATTTGTCAAATTCATACTTCATACGAAGACTTTCTTAACTGCAGGTGTGTCTTAAGCTTGACCCAAGCCATTCCTGCAAGTTAATCCCTATTTTTCTTGTATAACAGTATAAAAGTTTAACTTGATGCTACTTTGTTTAAAAAGGTTTGAAATGTGTATGTTGACATGCATCTTGACATGCATCTTGTAAGTTGGAGTCAAAATATGTAGGCTGAAGATAAGTTTTCTACAGAAAATAGATAGATACAATAAGATATACAATTTCTTTTTAGGAATTCATTTGCATCTCAAAGCATTGCCGAAGCCTGGGTACAAGAAAAGATATGACAAGATTAACTTCTGTACTTTCTGCCACAAGGAAATGCATTCTAAAATATCCAGACATTTGCTTACCCATAAGAATGAACTGAAAATAATGGAAATTCAGATGCTACCAAAAAAGTCAAAGAAGAGAGGGATGCTATTCTTAGAATTGATCAATGAGGGAAACTATAAACATAACATTGAAGTTTTGAAAAATGGTGGTATCTTTATTACAGCAAGACGAGAAAGTCCAGATTCGTTAAATCATTCACCTGATGAATATCTTCCTTGTGAGTTTTGTAAAGGTTTCTTCTTGAAGAATCTTCTGTGGCACCATGCAAAAACTTGCAAATTAGGTTCCATAAAAAACGATGAAGATGATGAGGATGAAAAGTTGGGAAAATCTTTTGTTAGGAAAGGAAGAACATTACTATATGGTTCACTCTTTGATGAAAATGAAAGTAATATTACACATTTGTTAGAGAGAATGAATGATGGAGAAGAAAAAGAAATCATTAAGAAGGATCTTATAATTAAAAACTTTGCTTCAATTCAAGTTCAAGCTTTGGGAGAAGAAAGAATTCAGAAAAAAAATGACATGCATAGAGTGAGTTCAAATTGCAGAACCCTTGCACGTTTAGTAATGATGGCCCGAAAGGACATACCACTGCCATCATTGAATAAGCTACTGTCCCCAGAACATTTTGATAAAATTGTGAAGTATGCAAGTCAGCTCTCCTCTGAGGTTCCATCTCTTGGCCCAAGACTTGGTCATCTTATAGATCATTGTATAATGGTAAAAAATGGCTATGCAGTAAGGAAAAATGACGAGACAATGTTGAATGCATCAAAAAACTTTAAGCATCTCTTTGATTCTGAATGGGGTTATAGAGTCAATGCACCATCAAGGAAAAGAAAGAGAGTGGCCAATTTAAACAAACCTTCCAAAATACCTAGCACGAGCGACTTGGTAAAATTCAGGGATTTCCTCATCTTTGAAATGAAAGAATCTGAGCAAATTGTGGAAAGTACTCAAGATCATTTAGCATGGAATCGGCTTGCTAAGGCCACTATGTGCCGTTTAATACTTTTCAACAAACGAAGGGTTGCAGAAGTGGAAGATTTACCTGTAGAGGACTTTCAGAAACGTCCCAAATGGACTTCGACTGAGGAATTTGAAGAGTCTCTGACAGATATGGAGAAAACCTTTGCTAAAAGGTAGGGGGGAATCTGATAAAAAAAAATTAATTAATCTAAATTCTTTAATTTATCACAGTACAAACTTAGGTCACTATCAAATTGGTAATTCAATTTTACACAGATGCATTATTATAAAAGAAAGACTAATTATAGTTTATAAGTTAGATACAGCTATATTTTGCACACAAAATGGAGTTGACCTCACTTTTCTTTAAATCTGCATTTTCCTTAGTTTGTAATAAGATCATTTTTTTGTACGCTTATGCACTTATGCATAATTTGGTGATAATTTCTCATCTACCGTTATATCCAATTTTTAAAATTTTAATTGTAAATTTTAAAGAAACTATTCAGATGTTCTCATCAAACTTCATACAAATTATCATGTTGCATTACTTATATACCCTCCAGGCATTCAAGTCTTATGGACATATTTTTAGTTTTGCCAACTGTTTATATCTTATACTTCGAGATTGTGAAATGTAAGCAACATCAGACTTTGTCTACAGTGTATTTGTGATATTTGTAAGGAGTAGCCAAAGCAGATAACAATTGTATACAGAGACTTTTATTTTTGAACATAGGTTATTAATAATCTTTTTATTCTTGCAGGATGGATTTAGTCGAAGGTTTTGGGAAATCAAAAAAAAATATGAAAGCGTATATTCTTTTGACCCCTGATTCGAAAAGAGCATTAGAAGTTCTCACAAGATACAGATCTGCTGTTGGAGTTTGCCCAACAAACAAATACATGTTTGCAAGACTGCATGCCAATACACCATTATCTGGGACAACAGCAATGAAGGAATTATTGGGAAAATGTGAAGGATTAAAAAATCCTGAAAATATAACATCAACATCATTGAGAAAATACATTGCAACTGTATCCCAAGTAAGTACGATTAGCACTAGGTGTCCTCATGAAATACTATATGTCTCTTTTTTTTTGCTTTCTCCATGCAGTTAGGTAAATTAATTTTTTATGATTATTCCTAATAATATGATTCATTTTTTCAATAGATATTGGATATGACACAGGGAGAACTAAAATTACTTCCTAAACATCTGGGGCATGATGTAAAAACACACAAGGAATACTATCAGTTGTCATCATCTGTGCTTGAGCTATCCAAGGTTAGAAGTGTTTTAGTTGTGACAACATTTAAAGAACTCATTTGCATATTTGAATTGGATGACCTTGCTATCTAAATTTTCACCATGTGCTAGAGTGTTAATGAAGAGATCACTTAGGTGGTAGAATTATAAAGGTCCCCTGGACAGAAAAACTAAAACCTGTGCAGCATACATACCGTTACCTATTATTGTGTAATAGGTACTCAAATTGTTTATAGCTGTGAATGGGTGGAAATAAAAAAAAAAAGGGGGGGGGGGTAAAAAAAAAACCTGTATACAAGAGTCATTTTAGGTCAAGCTTCCCAAATGAAAAAAATTAATCCTGTAGAGCAGAAGCTTTATCAGTCCTAGAAGATTATGAAATTGGAAGATCAAAAAGAGTGATGGCTAATATGGAATAATTAATCATACTTTAGTTGTAGCTTACATGTATATATTAAAAGAGCATGTATTTTGACAATGCTGATAAGTTATAGGTCATTAATTAATCTCTTGCAAGGTCCTTATGAAATACATGCATCTTTAAATGTTTTAGGTTGCTCGGATGCTTTATGCTGTGGAGAATGGTCAAGTCAATGCATGGGCAGGAAAGAAAATGAAAGACATACAGTTGGAAGGTAATTATTTTGTGAACAGTTTTATTTTTTCATACCTTCTTGTCTTTATTTACTAAGGACTATCCAGTGAAAATAATCTATGGGGATGGATCCCTATTTTTTATGGGGTGGGAAGCAAGGTATTGGGGTATTTTTGTGTACTAAAGAGTCCAGGAAGATGATTACTTTATTACTGTTAATTCAGAAGTAGAAGCTTTGAATTATGCTTTCTGGTTGCCTATGGTAATTGTAAAGTGGTCTCAGGAAAGTTCAATTTTATGCCAAATTTACCGGTTATGAAACTAATAAAGTCTAGGAACAATTCTTACATGGATGAAAACTCACAAAAAAGTTTATTAATGCTCCCCTTCGAAGAAGGGAGGGCTTATTGCTTTGCTGCTGTCTGCCGGTCGGTCGGTCCACCAACAGTTTCCGTTCATTTTCTTAGCAGAGGATGAACATATTAAAATGAAATTTGGTATTCAGGTTTATCATAATAATATCTAGGTCAAGTTTGATATTGGGTATGATCGAGCTATTTTCAACAGAGTTATGGCCCTTGGACATAGAAAAATTTCAGTTATTTGCAGTTTACGTTCATTTTCTTCGCTGAGGATAAACATATTGTAATGAAATTTGGTATACATGTTTATCATGATTATATCTAGGTCAAGTTTGATAATGGGTACGATCGAGCAATTTTCAACAGAGTTATGGCTCTTGGACATAGAAAAATTCCAGTTATTTGCAGTTTCCGCTCATTTTCTTTGCAGAGGATGAACATATTGAAATGAAATTTGGTATATAGGTTTATCATGATTATATCTAGGTCAAGTTCGATATTGGGAAAGATTGAGCAATTTTCTGCAGAGTTATGGCTCTTGGACATAGAAAAATTTCAGTTATTTGCAGTTTACGTTCATTTTCTTTATGGATGTTTCCAAGGAGGGGGGCATAAGTGTTTCACAAACGTTTCTTGTTTTAGTTACTTTAGCGGCTTAAATTTGCAATAAATAATTCAAAAATATTGACTGGGGTTGAGGGCAACAATCATTATTTGAGCCCCAAGGGATAAACTATTGCAAAATACTATACTGAATTTGAGAGTACTACCTAATTCTGCTTTTAATTATAATAGTCTGTGATTGGATCAGTTTGAGGCAATAATTGCCTTTAATGATTGCAATTATAGTTGAATCTATCCGTAATAGGCAAAGTTAATATATGATCTAGGAATTTGTATGAATCATGAAATTGGGGGGAAAATCCCTTGGTATGAAAATATCAAACATATTCTAAATAACTGCGGTTTATCTAATATATGGATTAATCAAACTATACATAACTCACAATGGCTAAAGGCAAAAATAAAATTATAGAATTTATAAGGAAGAGTTAAAATTTGAACATTATTTTGATACATTATCAAAAAAAGATGCAATTACTTTTACATTTCGAACATGTAATCACCATCTACCCATTGAAAGTGGACGTTGGGCAAATATTCCCAGACATGAAAGATTCTGTGCTCATTGCAATAAGTGCGAAATAGGAGAAGAATTTCACTACATACTTAGCTGTAACTCGTTGCAGCAAGAACGCAATCAATGCTTATCAAATATAAATATAAAAATAAAAAATGCTATTAGTTTTAAATTTATAATGTCTAGAACAAAACACTGTTCTCTGAGGAAATTATGTGCTTTTATTAGAAAAATAAATAAAAAATGCTCCCCAGGTTAGAACCCCCATACTTCACATTTGTATTAACGAGTTAGAGTTGTATATGGTTTTTTTTCTCTCTCTCTCTCTCTCTCGCTTACGCATGCATTGTTAATTATTAAGAAATACCACATATTGTATTATTATAATCATTGTGTACCATTGTGCAATGGTGTTGAGATTGAAATAAATGAATGATGAAAGGAGCCAGATAATTCAAACATGGTATGAATATTTATTATGTTCCATCGGAAAAATGAATAATGTCCATGTGGTATTAATATTACACTTAATCATAGGCATAAATAATATCATTTATGTCTCTTTGTCAAATCATTCAAGATGATGCACAGAAAGATGTGGCAAGTAATTAAATGAATAACAAAAAAGTTTTTTAAAGATATTTAGACATTTATTTTTTAAAGGAGTAGGGGCTTTACCAAAATTATGAAATTCATGGCCCCTGGGTTCAATATACAGGATGTAGGTTTATCGGCTAAGACGGTCAAGATTGTTTGAATTTTCTATGTTCCATTTTAGTTTTAACTTTTCTTAAATATGTTTTTACATGTTTGTACTGGTTAAAAAGATCCAAACTGCAAGTTAAGTGCAAGCAACACTTTAAGTTCAGTCATTTTTTCTAAATTTGCTCCATCAGGAAAAAAAATGTTGTAAAATGCTAAAAAAGCAAATTATTAATTAATAGTTTTGAACACAAAAGAAAGAAAAAAATATTGTAATGAGAAGAAGGTTCCTTTGTTTTGAAAGATCTTAATTTTCTGAGTATGTGAAATGTACACACACATATACAAGATTTGTATTTATTTGAAGTTTATATATACATTGAAATCAACCCTACAATTTGGTATTTTTATGTTCAATTTTATGTATACCATTTTGACCCAATAATTTGAAAAAACTGTTTTGCACATGTGCAGGAAGGAAGTTATCAGCCATATTTAATCATCCAAAAATATTCCCATATGATGGCAGATGAGTTTGCTTTTGGTTTCCTTACCTTTAATGACAATTTTCAATTTTCTGAAGCATGCTCCTTTTGTTCTGATTTTAATTTGGATGTTCTGGACTTTTGTGCTTATGGAGTAGATTTTTTGTGCTTTTTTAAATTTGATGAATTTTTCATCTGTAAATTTTTTTGTGATCTGAATGGCTTTGATATCAAGAAATATGTGCTTCAAACTTAAGCTTCCCCCCCCCTCCCCCCCCCCCCCCTCACATTACCAACATAAGAGAATGCATTTTTTGGATATTCATTTACTTGACAACAGGCTATGGAGATACAGTTTATTATTTACTAGTAAGTACCAATGTTATGACTTGAATTCACACATGATTAGAAGGTTAATTAGTTTCAGAAAGTATTTAGGGAATTTGAATGCTGTTTGACAAGGTCTCCAAGATGCATATTTTGGGGGAGATTTGTCACAACTAAAATTAATTGAGTCACTGGCCTCAATTTGGAATTGTAAGACTATGATTTGTCGGAGTCAACATGGTCAATATCATACTGTTTCTTGCACACTGTGTGGCCTTGAGCCATCTTGATCAGTTGATGCATCTTTGGGGAAAAATGTGTGTGGCAAAGTATTTCGCAATGGCCTTATTTAGGAGTTTATTTCTACTTTCTATGCATATTCAAACCTTATTAACATTTTGCACTCTGTGAGACTCAATTAATAAAGGTAGTCCTCTAACATGAGTAACATATAAAAAACTGAAAGACTATGAAAATGAACTTCCATTGATACATCTACAGTATTTCCAAGACAATTTGATTTTTCAGTTTTCACTATCTGTCTTTGCAATATATGATATAATGCATAATAATATGTAAAATTATAATTTTTCCCTCAATTCACAGAACTTCCTGAACCTTTACCAAAAGATGATGATATTGATTATGAACTGGCACAGAAGGAGGACCAATCTAGTTCAACAGCAGATACTAGTAAGCCATCTTGTTCAGATCATGAACAGCCCTCAAATTCAGATAGTGAACAGCTACAGTATATTAGATCAAAAGGTAAGAAAGTTTTTGCATACATACTCTACCATGAAAGTCTAAAAATTGTGGTGAAGCAGCCTCAGGTAGTGAAGATTCAAGTTTCTTTAAATCATGGTCCTCAGGGGTAGGGTGAGGCCGCAATGGGGGCTCAAATTTTTAGATAGGAATATATAGAGTTAAGTCTTCTAAAGTCTTCTTTTCAAACACCAATTTGCTAGAAAAGCTGTAACGTGTGGTGAAGGATCCCCAATTAGTGTAGATTCAAATTTGTTTAAATCATGGTTCACGGGGGGTTAGATGGGGCCACAATGAGGGGTTCAAATTTTAACATAGGAATAAATAGCAAAAAGCTTTTAGAAATCTTCTCAAAAACCAATTTGCCAGAAAAGTTTTAACTTGTGTGAAAGCATCCTCAGGTAGTATATATTCAAGTTTGTTCAAATCATGGTCCCTGGGGGTAGGATAAGACCACAAATTGGAGGGGGCAAATTTTACATAGGAATATGTTGATAGTCTTTAAAATCTTATCAAAAACCGATTGCCCTGGGAACCTCTATCTTGTTTGAAAGCACTTGAGGTGTGTAGATTTAAGTTTGTTCAAATCATAACCCCCGGGAATAAGGTGAGGCCGAAATGGGGGGGGGGGGGGGGCTATTTAAATCTTACTATGGAATATTGAGAAAAATCTTTAAAATCTTCTTCTTAAAAACCAATTGGCCTGAAAAACTGAAACTTGTATGGAAGTGCATGTAAATTCAAGTTTGTTCAAATCATGACCCCTGGGAATATGGTGGGTCCACACTGGGGGGGGGGGGGGGGGGGGTCAAATTTTTACATACTAGGAATATGTAGAGAAAAATCTTTTTAAAATATTTTCACAAAACCCAATGAGCCAAAAAGCTCTATCTTGTTTGGAAGCATCCTGGGGTTGTGTAGATTCAAATCAAATGTTTGTTCAAATCATGATCCTGTGGGGGTTTGGGCCACAATGCGGGATTAGAATTGGCCCACAATGCCTGATTAAATTTGGCATATAGGAAATTAAACAGAAAAATGATTTAAATCTTTATCTTTAAACAGGCCTCGATGTTAAATATGTTTTTAAAAAAATGGATATTAAAAAATTTAAACTAAACAAATTTCAATTATTTTGAAATATACTGATATTTTTTTTTTGACTTTTTCAACTGTTTGGATTAAAAATTTGTCAATTGGCTATTGTTGTTTAGTTAAGTAATGTGGCCCCTGGGCCTTTTGTAGTTGATATCCTTGATTATTAATCTATATCTACATATATAAGCATTTTAAAATGTATGCGAAAAAGACCCCCGTAATTTTACCTCTATTCTTAGGGGTTCTAAATCTACCTCTTTTTCATCACTGAAGGTTAATTAACACGTATGGTCTTTGGTTTCAAGAATTTGCAATTGTATATCACTTAAAAACAACATAGAAAAACTTACTTTAAAGTGGTTTTTAGCTCACCTGAGCTGAAAGCTCATGTGAGCTTTTCTGATCACCCGTTGTCCGTTTGTCAGTCCATCCGTCTGTCCATTCGTCTGTAAACTTTTTACATTTTGAACTTCTTCTCTAAAGCCACTTGGCCAAATTCAACCAAATTTAGCACAAAGCATCCATGTAAGAAGGTGAATATAAATTGCAAAAATAAAAGGCCAGATTATATTCAAAGTGGAGAAAATCCGGAAACTGTTAAAAAAGGGGGTGCATTTTAATAAATCTTCTTCTCAAGAACTACTGAGTTAATCTTAACGTAATTTTGCATAAATCATCCTTATGAAAAGGAAAATATAAATTGCAAAACTTAAGGGCTAATAATGTTTCAAATTTGAGCTAATTACAAAAATACTTACAAAGCAGGTTCATTATTTCATATCTTGTAGACAGGCAATTTTGTACAATATAGACTGATCCTGTAACAGGCATTGCCAGTCTATCGTATGGTAGAAACAGAGTTTACCGTATCTCCATTTGAAGCAGCCATTTTGGATGCATGCTGTCAATCTTACAAAGATCAATATGTTTGTTGTGTAACAGCAACAGTTCTCGTGCAATTATAATCTTTGAAACATGGAAGATACATTGGTGCAGATTAATGTGAAGTAAATTGAGGTTAAATATTTCAACGTGTTGTCATCTTCACTTTTGATGATGGTTTTAGCTTGTTTTGATTGTCGTTTCAGTTTGCTTTTAACTTTGGGAACGATTGCCTGTATTCAGTATTCAGATATTTGGAATTTTACGCAAAGAGTCAAACATAGATTTTGGTAAATAGGCACTTGATTTTTTACCTGATAAAATCTGATGCATTAGCAAAATATTAAAAGACATTTCATTCAATTGGTAATTCAGTTTAGGGGTCACAATGGTGATTAATTCAAAAAGTTTTGTCAAAATGCATATCATTTTCTCAAGGCTATTTATTTTAAAAGGACATTATTTTCGTTGATGGAGATATTTTAAAAATAAATTGTGCCATGTATTCCGAGTTCATGAATGTGTAAATTAACTCCAAAAACATAAAAATGATGTTTATGTGATTGGAAAGGCGCTTTCACATTCTCAGTTAAACCCTGTTGTGACTGTTTAATCTGTAGAGATTATAGATACCGGTGATGCAAACACATACCGTGCATTGAAAATTACAACCGATATTCATTACATTTCGTGTTGATATTACAATTAGTTGGTAACTAATGATTTGTTTACATGAAAAAATGACAATAACAAACTGTCAACCATCTTCATAATTAAAATGTTGTAATTGGGTCCTAGGGTAGGATTAATGCCTCTAAAATACACAGAGGTGCATAAATTGATTTTGTGCATGTCACTTGGCAAACTCTATTACAAAACATTTGGTATATATAATAAATGAATACATTAAAAAAAAAAAAATTGAATAAGTTTTCAGAAGTTGATTATAATTCTTGAAATTTCACTGAAATGTTTGTTGATCATAAGAACTGTCTTACTAAACATTAAATATTTGTATACAGAAAAATCAAAAGGATGATGTGCTATAACTACTTTGTTTGGTCCCTTCTCATTTGATGAATTAATCTGCACCAATTTTGGTAGTTTTCAAATGAGCATGTAAAAACAACGTCTTTTAAACAGTTCTGACATAGTATTATTAGGAGGATATCTGCATTATCATTATTTTAAAGAAAATCATCTTGGTTTGTAGCCATTTGTTGTTTTTGAGGAAAGATGAAAACAATTGATGGGCCTTAGTACAAAACTGATACAGCAAACTATGTCTCTAAGCGTTTAATGGGTGTAACTCCAGAAAAGTTTCTACCGTATTTCACGGAATTTAGGTCGATACTTTTTTCCCTTGCCACGTGGACCTCGCCCTATTCATCGTTTCGCCCTATTTAATGTTTTTTTTTTTTTAATTTGATATAAAAATTTGCAAAAGTCAAGGCAAATTTACCTATTAAAAACTATTTAAAAAATCAAAGTTTCGTCAAACACCGTTCAATATCTATCGTATGACTTTTCATTATTACCGGTATTATAATGTAGTATTATATCATGACAAACTTAATGTGAATTAATCTGTTTCCTTCATAAATTTCTTTTTTAATTGCAAAGTATGATAGAAAGGCTTTTGCAATAACTAACACGAATGTTACAGTCTGCTTACGATAAACAGGAAATCGATGTCGGTTGGTAAAAGTAAAATGAGAACCGTACAAAATGTAATTACGGAATAAACTTGGAATTTTTTTTTGGTCATTTATTTTCAGTTTTTTAAATTCGAAATCTAAACCAGGTTTACTTGTATATTTGTTGAAATAACGACCAAAAACAGGGACTACACGTATAATGGATTCATTATGGTATTACGGTTATAAGAATGATAACGTTTATATATTAACTTTTTTGTTAACTCTGTTTTTATTTATTTACCGGTATAATAAATTGTAGGATTGAAAATGTTTTCCCGATCAGCCAATAAATTATCAAAATAAAGTTCCAATGAAATGTTTGTTTACAAATTAAACCCTGCAATCAGTGTAAAGGTGACAAATTAATTGTTGTTTTAAGAAAACCAATCGGCGATGTGATTAGAAAACAAAAGCTCCCAATCAGAACTTGTTTTGTTTTCTAACGATGTTTTGACAGTGAGAAATTTCAATCCGATGGAGCCTTTAAAATGGGGGGTTAACCGTGTAGGGGGCATCAAAGTCACCATGCCTCCAGTGCAGTCCAGACGATCCTTTACAGCCGGCTTCAAGTTAGAAGTAATCACCTATGCAGAAGACAACGGTGGAAACATGGCAGCCCAGCGGAAATTTGGAGTGAGCGAGAAAGTCATACGGGGATGGAGAAAGCAGAAAGATGTCCTGCGCCAGACCAGAAAGACGAAGAAAGCCTTCCGCGGCCGTACTGCCTTTTGGCCTGAGTTAGAAGACAAGCTCGAGGACTTCGTACTGGAGCAGAGAGCAGCGTGCAGAGCGGTTTCAACGGTCCAGATTCGCCTGAAAGCAGTTGAGATGGCAAAGACCCTCAACATTAACAACTTCACTGCAAACCATTCCTGGTGCTTTCGATTTATGAAGAGGAAGAGCTTGTCGATCCGTCAGAGAACAACACTAGCCCAGCAGCTTCCTGCCGACCACCAAGAGAAGATAGAGTCCTTCCGTGCCTTTGTCATCGACCAGCTGAAGAAGTACAACATCAACAGCGACTGTATCATCAATATGGACGAAGTCCCATTGACGTTTGACATACCGATGAACAGAACTGTTGATGTGCAGGGTTCCAGTAGCGTGACCATCCGTACAACGGGCCATGAAAAGTCAAGTTTTACGGTAGTCTTAGCGTGCACAGCCAGCGGGAAGAAGCTGCCACCCCTCATCATATTCAAGAGGAAGACGCCGGTTAAAGAAAAGCTGCCAAGCGGGATCATTGTTCACCAGAACGAAAAAGGCTGGATGGACAATGATGTCATGAACCTGTGGCTGTCCTCCTGTTACGTGAAGAGGCCCGGCGGCTTCTTCAGGCAGTCCAAATGCCTACTTGTTCTCGACTCCATGCGTGCACATATCAGCGACATCACAAAGGATCGCATCAAAGCCACAGACTCCATCCCTGCCGTTATCCCCGGAGGCCTGACGAAGATCCTACAGCCCCTGGATATATCGGTCAACAAGTGCTTCAAGACAGAGATGCGTAAGATGTGGGAGAGCTGGATGTCAACTGGGGAAAAGAGCTTCACGAACACCGGCCGTATGCGGCGAGCATCATACCAGACCGTCTGCCAGTGGGTAAAAGATGCGTGGATGGCAGTCCCTCCCTCTGCCATCATCAGTGGATTCGTGAAAGCCGAGATCGTCGATGTTCCGTTGCCAGAAGACGAAGAACCTCCACTGGCTGCATCAACCGACGACCTGCCGTTGTCACTTGCCGCCCTGTTTCACAGCGATAGTGAAAGTTCAGACTTTGAGGGCTTCGATTCCGATGCAGACGATAGATGTGCTTGAACATTGAACAGTGATGTGACTGTGTGTTAAAATTGTGAACTTCACATGTGTACACAAAGAACAATACTTTGTTCATTTTGTGCTATTTATTTATTACTATTTATTGCTTTTAACTGATGATGCTTGAAAATAAAAATATTGTTAACTAAGATTTGTGTGTTTATTTCCATTTGATACTAAAACTTAGTATATGAGTGTCTGAATTCAGTCTGGGATATAATCAGTGTACTTATTTATACACAGTCAAGCTATACGCACGTGCTAATCATGCCCGCAGGCTTTGATAAGTTCAGAGGTTGATCCATGTGTATATACACAGTAAAAAGTCGCACGATTACCAAGATTACGTAATTCATGTGGTACGATACCCGAGTAAAAGTTTTAAAGTTATACTGACTAAAAGTCTTGACGAATAATTATAATGCCGATAGTGGCTGGTAACATAATGAAAATGAAATAAAAACCCGCCCTACCCCGGTTAACTAATTAATACCTTACAACAATGACACAAGGTTGCATATGCTATACATGCCTCCGGGCAGTTTGAACACGTGACAGGGAAGTGAACTCAAGCACCTTGATCAAATAGTGTAAACACTCTACCGGGTATAACAAACGTACTGAGTAAAATGGGTTGAAAATCATGGTGCAAATTCGCGCATTTTATTACGATGCGTAAATTTAAATAATTCATTTTTTTATTAACCTTCTATTAAAATTGTTAACCTGTATAAGAGTGTTACTATGATAACGTTGTTGATTTAAAACACTGCTATTTTTATTCATTCAAACTAGCGGTAATTTTTCGACCAATTCATCGCAGTCGACCTATTTATACTTTTTTTTTTTGTGTGTGCTAAAAACAGGCTCCTTCGCCCTATAAATCATATCGACCTAAATTCCGTGAAATACGGTACATAATGTTTTGACTGACCTTTGTCCAATCAGATCAGTAGATTAGTAGGCAGAGTTGAGACATTACGCTCGTGACTTGGTGATAAATTTATGTAACTTTGAAATGTTTTGAAATTCTTTAACCGGGGAACGACGATGTCTATATATAGATAATGGTTAAAGTAATCTCAAACATCAAAAATGTACGAATATTTAAGAAATTGTTTCTTTACAAGTGTTACCGTTAGTATTCTAATAAAAGTATGCCGAATCTTCCTGGAATTACACAGGTTGTAACTTTACTTTGTTTGAAATCTTTCTTCATGGTTATTCAGTTTGAAACATTCTTTACCTAAGGACGAATTTGTCCGCCATTGTTTTATTTTTGCACTGAACATCCGCCTGCGTTGCCTTTCTGTTTCACTGAATCTAAATTCATAACTAATATTCAAAATATTTAATGCCCGTTTTCATGGACTCTATGCCAGAAAATTTAGTTGGTTAGTTATGTGTATGAAGATACTGTTGTCGACGACCAAAGAAGTTTTCACAATCGTTCTTTAAAACGCTTTAATGTTACACCAACAAAGGATAAACATGTAATATATAAATCTTAATTAATTAATTTGTTTGCCAGTTTATAACTAGTGATGATTTCCTCATGGGCATCACCTATGATTTAATCAATTCTCTCTCTCTCATTCAACCACATGTCTTGTTGTTCCTTTACATCTGTATTGGTTAATCCATCTCCTATTACAAATAAAAATCCTTTTCATTTGGCTGGCTAATACAACGATTGCCATAAATCGAAATATTAAAACAATGCTGAAATCAGTTAGACGCTTTGAAAGTAATGTTTCTTGATACATTGTGAAACGCTTGACTGATGAAGACCTTCAGTAGTCTTGATCATCAAGACGTTTAGGCTTCACAGTGAAGATGGGTAAAGATAAGCGTCCGAGTGATCAACCTAAATGAAAATACGAAACATTCGGACAAATTTGGAAAAAAGATGTGTTGGCATCAGGAATTGTTTAATCGCCATGTGGGTCCCTGGAATTGCATTTTCAAATCGCCCACACGAAAACTTAGTTGCAAATGGCGAGTGGGCAACTGTTAATTTCAAACCCTCCTTCCAGACTATCTGGCGATCTTATGTCCATCAATCTTTGTTAACTTTCACATATGAGATAAAAGTTGTGAAAATGAAATGTATATCATTGCCATGGTATATTCGTAGAGCTTAGCATCTTAAATAAACTTAAAAATTATTCACTTAAAAATACACTTATTTAAGTTCAATTTTTTTTCTCATAAATTCCAATACACCAAACAAAAAATATTGCAGGTATATGGCAAGTAAACCACCTTTTCCAGTATTTTCATCATATATACTAGATATGTATAACATGACCATTTAGACAAATTATTAATGAAATAAAATGTTGGCATCCTTTAATTGTGTAGATTCAACATGTTCAAAATATGATTACACACGATAAAGAACCGGTAGATCCACAATGGGTGCTGATTTTTAAACTGATATAATTCTCAGAAAATGTATGAAATTTTTTTTTATCTATGAAGAGATAATACTTTACATATGTGCAAAAACTGCAGGAAATAATATTCCAGTGTTGTATATAATATATATATCGCAACATATTTTCACCTCCACCCCTCTATAGAATATTGAGTCTTACAACAGTATTAAATTTTACTGTTTTAAGTTAAAGTAGTTCGCTATTGTTGCTCAAGTGAGCGATGTAGCCCATGGGCCCCACTCTTTATGCTTCAATCCTGGATGCCCAAGGATGGCAAAGCATCAGTCTTTTGAATGAGCAAATCTCTTGTGTTTGTTTCATCCATCACAGCTGCCTTTTATTCACAGTAGGCTGCTCAGTGATTCATTCTATCAGATCTGTCATCAGACGATTAAACCGTCAGACTTTCTTCTCTAAAGCGAGGTTTATTTTGAGTTTTTGGTCTTGATGCTTAGAGCGTGAATCGGAGCTGGAAGTGACGTGATTGACTTGAATAGGTCTTACCAAAGTAAATTGCATTAGTAACTTGTACCTTTATTTACATTACAAACATCATTATTAAAAAGATGATTTAATATAAAATAGAAATAATCTGCCATATGGATGATTCTCCTTTTTAGGAAAACGAGGTACTAAGCGGCAATGGACAAAGGAAGAAACAGATTGTCTTAGAAAGAAATTTAAAGGATACTTATCCGGGATTCAGAAAAGTGTTCATCAATCGGAATTGAAGGAGGCCCAAAAGATATGCTCAACAAGGACATTGCCACAATTAAGGGCAAAATTAAATAATATAAAACTGGGGAAATCAAATTGTTGAAGTTTATTTTTCCTTATTTTAAATATCTTTATTATTTTATGCATCAGCAAACACAATTTGAAGATTGTATTTTGCAATGTCTGTCCATCTGTATAAAATAAGATCTAAGAAACCAGTGCATTGTGTATGCTTTTGTTAACAGGTGTTTTTTTTTTTTTAACAAAGACTTTATCTTTTTAAGAAATTTTTTACAATATTGTCTCAAAAGATGCATGTGAAGATGTAGGGGGAACATACTGGTAATAAAACTATAGTGTCTGTTTATCCAATTCATTTACATGTATCATTCAGTTTATTTCTCATTCCATTTGTCCTTCCAACTTTCATTCTGATCCATAATTTTTTTAAGATGGTTTTTGGGGGACAAGTCAGTGGCTATGACCATTGTCAGGTTATCAAATTGGCACTTATCCAAAATGAGGGCCCACAGAGGGTATTTATCCTTTTTGAACAGTTCTTGTTTACCCAGTATATGGATTTTTGTATTTTTTAGCTCACCTGAGATGAAAGCTCAAATGAGCTTCTCTGATCAAGTTTTGTTCAGTGTCCGTCTGTGTGATTAATTAAGAATTATTGAAAATTTGTAGGTAATTTATAAAATAAAAACCTTTGAAAACATATGCTTTGAAAAGCTTAAATTTATGTATGGTAGAAGCATACTCGGGTAGTGTAGATTTAATTTTGTTCAAGCCATGATCCCCTGGGGTAGGGTAGAGGCCACAATTCGGAAGCATTTTCAGAGTAGAAGCATCCTCAAGTAGAGTTTGAAATGGAATAAAAAAAATGTTGGTTCAAATCGTGATTCCAGGGGGTATGATGGGGCCACAATGGAGGAAGTCAAATTTTATACAGGGGGGGGGGGGGATTCAATTATTTTCAAAACTGAAGTGCAATAAATATTAAAATAGATAAATGGTATTACTTATATGCAAGCTTCTTGACATATTGTTAATTCTCAATTGTTTAGGTTGTTGCCCGTGGACAATTATTGGGGCCCCACAAAGGTTCAAAATCTGATGTAGGTAAATATATTTATATACAATTGTTAAGATCTTCTTGAGAACTGCGGTGCTTAATATGTGGTATTGTTATAATGAAAAAAAAATTAAACTGAAACTTTTATACAGAATCTTTTAAACTACATTGTCCAGAATTTTTTATGGCTATGGTTGCTCAGGTGAGCATTTTCACCATTGTTACGGTGATATATTATTTTGACATTCATGATATGAATTTGACATTCATAATATTAAAAGATTGATAGTTAATCAATTTGCCCTGTTCTATGGTTGTTTGTGGTTTGTTTATTACTATCGTAAGGTATTCAGCCCATAATACAATTATAAAAAGTGAATTTTCTTTTTGGTCAAAACAATAAAAACCCAATACATACTTCATAAATAAACTCATGCAGGTTTTTAGCTCACCTGAGCTGAAAGCTCAAGTGAGCTATTCTGATCACATTTTGTCCGTCGTCCGTCTGTCCGTCCGTCTGTCCGTCTGTCCGTCTGTCCGTCTGTAAACTTTTTACATTTTGAACTTCTTCTCTAAAACCGCTTATCCAATTTCAACCAAATTTGGCACAAATCATCCTTATGGGAGGGCGAATATAAATTGCAGAAATAAAAGTTTGATCTGTTTTCAAAGCGGAGAAAACCTTGAAACTGTAGAAAAAGGGGGTGCATTTTTAAAAATCTTCTTCTCAAGAACTACCGAGGCAAATTCAACATAGTTTAGCATAAATTATCCTTATGGGAAGGAAAATATAAATTGCAAAAATTAAGTGGAAATTTTGTTTCAAATCTGAGTTATTACGAAAATAATAATAAAGGAAATGCGTGTTTCAATCAGTTTAATAGCTTCGGGTTCGGCATCCGGTAAAATGATTCCATACTTCTAAACCAAAACGAGGTTCTTTGTTTAAAGCAGCCATGACATTATACGAAAAAGGGTCGATCTGACTATGATGAATTTGCTTGTTGTGCAACAGTTCGCGTATGAAGGGAAATTTTGAAACATACAAAATATATTGGTGCCGATTTTGTGAAGTAAATTGAGGCTAAATATTTCAATGCGTTGACAGTTTTCACACATGACGTTGGTGTTAGCTTGTTCTGATTTTCGTTTCGTTCTCATTATGCTTTGTAACCTGGAAACTATCGTCTGTATTTCGTTATTTTTACGTATCAAATCAAACAGAGACTTCGGTAAATCAAACAGTTAACTGTTTACCTGCGCAAATTAAGCAAAATCGGATGTAGGGGACGGGTACTGAAATACAATTCATTCTATCGGTAATTCGGCATTATCTTTTGCGTAATGGTACATGTAGATTAATGCAATAGGTTTTGTTGAGATGCTCGGCATTTTTTCGAGTTTATTCAGTTTAAATAGAGTTTGATATCGCTGACGGAAATATGTAGGTATATACATGTATATATATATGATTCATTTCGAAAAAATAAATTGTGTTCTTTATTTGTTATACATGTAGTGCATGTTTCTTGTGTTTAATTGTTTACAATTTCTATTTACTAACCATATTTGAGTGTTAAGCTTCGAATTATAAGCAAGATACAGCGATTTGCTCACAATTCTATGTTTGTACACAGATCTTAAAAACTAAAGCTTAAAAAAGTAAAATATTTGTCAATATATATTAAGAAAATTTTCAAAGTCTGTTCTTCCAGAAACCAACTTTAACAACTTATTGTATTGTAAACTTAACCTTTTTAGCTCACCTGAGGGTGGGGCCCCAATGGGGGGTCGAAGTTTAACAAATGAATATATAGAGTAAATCTTTAAAAATCTTCTCCTCAGAAACTAATCAGCCAGGAAAGCTGAAACTTGTGTGAAAGCATCATCAGGTAATGTAGATACAAATTTGTGAAAATCATGATCCCCGGAGGTAGGGTTGGGCCACAATGAAGGATCGAAGTTTTACATAGGAATATATAGAATAAATCTTTAAAAATCTTCTTCTCAGAAACTAATCGGCCAGGAAAGCTGACACTTGTGTGGAAGGATCCTCAGGTAGTGTAGATTCAAAGTTGTGAAAATCATGACCCCCGGGGTACGGTGAGGCCACAATGGGGGATCGAAGTTTAACATAGGAATATATAGAGTAAATCTTTAAAAATCTTCTTCTCAGAAACTAATCAGCCAGGAAAGCTGAAACTTGTGTGAAAGCATCCTCAGGTAGTGTAGATTCATAGTTGTGAAAATCATGGCCCCCGGGGGTAGGGTGGGGCCACAATGGGGGATCGAAGTTTAAAATAGGAATATATAGAGTAAATCTTTAAAAATCTTCTTCTTAGAAACTAATCAGCCAGGAAAGCTGACACTTTTGTGGATGCATCCTCAGGTAGTGTAAATTCATAGTTGTGAAAATCATGACCCCCGGGGGAAGGGTGGGGCCACAATGGGGGATCGAAGTTAAACATAGGAGTATATAGAGTAAATCTTTAAAAATCTTCTTCTCAGAAACTAATCAGCCGGCAATGCTGAAACTTCTTTGGAAGCATCCTCAGGTAGTGTTGATTCAAAGTTGTGAAAATAATAACCCCTGGGGGTAGAATGGGGCCACAATGGGGGGTCGAAGTTTAACATATGATTAAATAGAGTAAATCTTTAAAAATCTTCTTCTCAGAAACTAATTAGCCAGGAAAGCTGAAACTTGTGTGGAAGCATCCTCAGGTAGTGTAGATTCAAATTTGTGAAAATCATAACCCTGGGGGTAGGTTTGGGCCACAATGGGAGGTCGATGTTTTAGATAGGAATAAACAGAGTAAATCTTTAAAAATCTTCTTCTCAGAAACTAATCAGCCAGGAAAGCTGAAACGTGTGTGAAAGCATCCTCAGGTAGTGTAGATTCATGGTTGTGAAAATCATGATCCCCAGGGGTAGGGTGGGGCCACAATGGGGGGGGGGGGTCAAAATTTAACAAAGGAATATATAGGGTAAATCTTTAAAAATCTTCTCAGAAACTAATCAGCCAGATGTTTCTTTATAATTGTTAAGACTTTGGCCCCAGGACAATTCTTTGGCCTCCCGAGAAGGTTCATAGTTTGATGTACGTTTATATCTAATATATAAACTATTGTTAAGGATCATTTTGAGAACTGCAATACTCAACATATGATAAGACTATAAAATCATCTTGTTAGAAAAGGGACTAATGATTATAAACATAAGAATATCCAGGGGAAAATGGATTTTATTTATACAGGATCTACATGTATTATTGTACATTGTCCAGATAGTTTGTATTATGACTCCATTAAGCTGATTTTATCATACCTATTGTTCCTCAGGTGAGCGATGTGGCCCATGGGCCTCTTGTTTTGTTTATTTGACCGAAATATATTGTTATACGATAATGTCATAATACTCCCTAGTAAATAAAAAAAATCATCACTTTTTCTAGCATATTGATATCAAATTCAGTGTTCACACATAACTGTATGAACCATTTTGATGCAATATATTAGTTAATAATAAGTTTTGAAGCATTTATTGTGTAATAAGTTTGAAATGTCAAGATTGTTCCAGATTAACTTCAAATTATTTTGATGACAAAAATATTAAAACTGATCATATATGCACTCCTACAAGGAGTTTTGCTTTAATAAATATACTCAGAAATAGATTTGACTTTTTATTTCCTTATGCATTTTGACATGTACATGCAGATATTACTTGTAAAAGAGAGGGGGAAATTCAGAGTAGAAACAAGATTTTAACATTAAATAAATTGGAAAATTTAATCAAGTTCTGGAAGTGTTTATAAGAATTATCTATCCCGTTTGTCACTGTGGTAATAACAGCTTTGTTTATATATGGTGAAAAGATGGGAAGAAATGTAAACTTGACATTCTCCGATCATTAGCTGAAGTATTGTTCTTAAAGGTGCGTTATTATATCACCGTGATGCCAAGGAGCGAAAGTTATTAATGTTTTCTCAAGCCAAAGTAAAAAATTATCTTGTACTGCATGTATTGTGGGAAGATAAGGTATTGTCTTATTTAAATATAAACCGACAACATTTCCCATGACAATACAAACAACGCTGTTGTAAATGAATTGAACTATGCGGAAAATACAGGACTAATTACAAAAGATTTCTCAGTCCTTCAAACCCGTATATTTATGTACACGGCATGACGGAAAACGGAATATGAAAACGAACATGCCTTATACATGTACATGTACTGTTGTTTCAAAACAATAATTGTCTGGGGGTATTTTCTGATAATCCAAACAAAAAATTTGTTCGGTTGCTAAACATTACTACATGTAATTTTGCAATTGGAAAATCCTGGATCCGCCAAAAGACACATTTTTACAACGGGGTCAGACCCCATTGAAGGATTTGAACATACATGTAGTTTCCTGTAGCAAATGTTTTAATAAAAAAAATCAAGGCTATATTGATATACATGGTAACTTGCTTCATATGGAAACTTTATTACATATCCCATTGGTATGTGCAGTCGCTCCTTCTATTAGGTCCCAATAAGTCAGTTTAAGTGACATACCCAAATAGATGGTTATTTTAAATATATATATGTATATTTGTTAAGAAAATGATTTTGTCAGGATCTGTTTTTTCGGAGACTATTGCATTATTTCCCTCAAAATGTGTACCCTCATTGTCTACTATATGAAAATGTTACCTGGTATTTTCATCTTGATTTGACAATTACAAATGTTATATATGACCCAGTTATCGAAAATTTTGTGGCATTTAGTTTTTTCGACTGTATATCCGTCTGTATGTCTGTCCGCAAAAACTAGTGTAATCTTTGTGACAATACCTTTCTTTGGGTGTTAACATATTGACCGGTTGACCTTGACCTTAGAGTTTTTCCCACCTTTGCAAAATTTTTACCAAACTTTAACATTGGCCATAACTTTTGAATGGTTGCTGTTAGTGCTTTCATACTTTACATGTATATTCCTTGTAACAAGACCTTCTCTACCGTACCAACAATTTGAACTTCGAGTTTGACCTACTTTTTTAAAGTTTTATCCTTGGACATAACTACTAGGGTTTTCATATTTCACATGGTTATTCCTTGTGATAAGTCAGGTACACGACCTTTTATGGAAAGCACTTTTCAACACATGACAATGTTTTCGTCAAACCCATTCTCCAATCAATTGAATGAATCGCAAAGCATGGCGGTTTACTGCGTGTACACGATTCAACAGCGACATGTGGTTCTCATTGGTTTACTACGTAATGTTAACTTGGTCATCGGAGAAAAACTCTACAGCTTCTTTACTAGTATTCTATAAGGCTTAAATTGAAAGTAATAATTGCGCACCTTATATGTTTTTAAAGTAATGGACAGTTTCTTTTTCCGCTAATATATTTTTAATAGTTGGGTCAACGACACAATACTATAAGCTAATTGCAAAACTATTCAAACAGTTGTTAATTGATATATTTTTAGCCTATAACAATATAATCATAGCTTTCAAGAATGACAGAAAGACCAAGCCATCACAAATTAACGGAAATACCAGTATAAATCGATCATAACTGATTAGACCCAACAACTAATTTTGGAATACATGTATATATATATGTTTTTCAACAATAGGGTCCAAGACCCAATTCCACTGTTTAAATGCAATAGGTATATATACAGTTGGTTAACAATTTAGTCTTGTTTTTATGGTATACATAGCTTCCCGACGTGAATTTGGATATTATTCATCTGATCCCGTCGCCGCATATCAACAAATAACATTTGACCCAATAGTTCATAAATACAAAGCAGACCCAATAAATAAGCAAGTTTGAGTATATATATATATATATATATATATATATATATATATATATATATATATATATATATATATTGGCTGTCTTTTTTTAATTCAGTATTTTTATGACATTTTTGTTTTCTGCAATTTCAAAATTGATGTCCTGGAACTTACTTTGAAGAATAGTTATATATCAAACAAATAAAAGAACCATTGAAATATACATAACGATATTTTGATTTTATGAAAAACGTTATAATATTGGACTTCAAAACTTTGTAATTTTGGATTCTAAAATTTATCAGAATGTGACGGTACAAAAATTAATCCTATCTTAAACTTCATTTATCAATTATTTAATGTTCTCTATAAAGTGTTTAGAGATACTTTCTTCGCATTCAGTGTATAAAGAACAATAACAATTTACCATTGGAGTTACGACTTTTTGTGACAATTTCAGTTTTCAACCCCCACCCGCCCCCAAAAAAATAAATTCAAGAAATTTTCTATATAAAGCTATCCAACACATTACAAGAACATGTCTTTAGTATTAAGGCATGTATTTGTGTTTGTGTTAGGTGTGTAGCGTGTACCACGTTTTTATTAGCTCACCTGAGCTGAAAGCTCAAGTGAGCTATTCTGATCACATTTTGTCCGTCGTCCGTCTGTCCGTCTGTCCGTCTGTCTGTCCGTCTGTCTGTCCGTCTGTCTGTCCGTCTGTAAACTTTTTACATTTTGAACTTCTTCTCAAAAACCGCTTATCCAATTTCAACCAAATTTGGCACAAAGCATCCTTATGTGAGGGCGAATATAAATTGCAAAAATAAAAGTCCGATCTGTATTCAAAGCGGAGAAAACCTTGAAACTGTTGAAAAAGGGGGGTGCATTTTGAAAAATCTTCTTCTCAAGAACTACTGATTCCAATTCAACGTAGTTTAGCATAAATTATCCTTATGGGAAGGAAAATATAAATTGCAAAAATTAAGTGCTAATTCTGTTTCAAATCTGAGTTATTACGAAAATAATAATAAAGGAAATGCGTGTTTCAATCAGTTTAATAGCTTCGGGTTCGGCATCCGGTAATCCGGCATCCGGTAAAATGGGAAGGCAAGACTTGGTCTGGGCAACACAAAGATTGGCAGTTATTAATCTGCCAATCTCATTAAAAATTTCAGGATTTTTGATGGACTAGTATATTTGTATTCGCTGTAAATATTGCTGCAAAATAATGCGTATTTGGAATTGACGATTGCCGATCTGCCCCGGCTTTTATTTTGCCACGGCCCGGGTTTGCATACCCATTTTACCTAGACTCGTATTCCATACTTCTAAAACGAGGTTCTTTGTTTAAAGCAGCCATGACATTATACGAAAAAGGGTCGATCTGACTATGATGAATTTGCTTGTTGTGCAACAGTTCGCGTATGAAGGGAAATTTTTGAAACATGCAAAATATATTGTTGCCGATTTTGTGAAGTAAATTGAGGCTAAATATTTCAATGCGTTGACAGTTTTCACACATGACGTTGGTATAAGCTTGTTCCGATTTTCGTTTCGTTTTCATTATTTCTGCTTGTAACCTGGGAACTATCGTCTGTATTATTTCGTGATTTTTACGTATCAAATCAAACAGAGACTTTGGTAAATCAAACAGTTAACTGTTTACCTGCGCAAATTAAGCAAAATCTGATGTATCAAAAAATAATGAAATACAATTCATTCTATCGGTAATTCGATCGGCATTATCTTTTGCGTAATGGTAGATTAATGCAATAGGTTTTGTTGCGATGCTCGGCATTTTCTCGAGTTTATTCAGTTTAATTAAAGTTTGACATTGCTGACGGAAATATGTAGGTATATACATGTATATATATGATTCATTTCGAAAAAAATAAATTGTGTTCTTTATTTGTTATAGTGAATGTTTCTTGTGTTTAATTGTTTTCAATTTCTATTTACTAACCATATTTGAGTGTTAAGCTTCAAATTATAAGCAAGATACAGAGATTTGCTCACACTTCTATGTTTGTACACAGATCTTAAAAACTAAAGAATAAAAAAGTAAAAAATTTGTCAATATTTATTAAGAAAATTTTCAAAGTCTGTTCGTTCAGAAACCAACTTCAACATCTTATTGTATTGTAAACTTAACATTTTTTCGTCATTATTACTCCTACTGTACATGTGATCCTTCACTGTGTTTGTGTGCATTTGTATAAACTGATTTTGAACCTCAAATACCAGTGAACTGGTCTTGAGTGAATAAAAGAATATAAAATCTTAGGCCATTCTTTTTTTTCCATTTTAAATGCTGAATAGGAAATACCAAGTTAAAAATCATAAGCTGAATGTAATAAACTCATGTGAACAAAATATGAATCAAACCTAGGCGAACTGTGAGCTCTGTATCTTGCTTACAATTCTACAATTGACGCTGAAATTTTGGTTGAACATTAGAAAATATGAATTAGAGTATGTACAAACAAAATAAAAGAATGATACTGTGAAGTCATTAGATTTCGTGGTGGCTTATTTTTTGTGGACTTCGTGGGTACCTCTCATCCACGAAATAACATCCTTCACGAATTGATGAATTAGGGTACTAGTAATAAAGTCATATTCCCTTTTGTAGATATATATGAATACACGAAATTACGTCCCCACGAACCTGTAAAATTTAAGTCATCCACGAAAATTGGCCCCCACGAAATTTAATGATTCCACAGTAATCTGTATATATCTACTCTCTGGGGCCCTCTCTTTATACAATAAATAATGTGAAATCTACATCAATTTTGATAGTTTTTCAGACACGAGTAAATAAAAAACGACATCTTTAAAACAGTTTCCATATTTCTGACACATTTCTCTTGCGGGGATAAAGTAATTATCGCTATTCCTAAGAATATCACAGCGGAAAATTATCCTGGTTTGTACGCGAAGTAAATAACAGTCATTTAATTATAATGGAGAAGACAAATAAAATTTTTGAATGTTTTTAATTTGAGGAATGGAGCACATTGAGGTACAATTTTCTTCTTCACATCTATACATGTAGGGTTTTTAAAATAAAAAACATTAACTATTATTTTTTTTTAATACAATAACTAGTAAGTACTGAGTAGTTGATGAAAAAAATGTACCTATATGCTCTCATAAATTTTGATCGCTTTACAAAGTGGGGGGGGGGGCAGAACGAAAATATAGGGATTTGGAAGTTAACAACTTAACAGTATACCTCTACCAAATGTTTAGTTTTATATCTTGCGTAGAAATATCTTATTCTGGTAAAAAATAGTATTTCATGAAGGTACAATGTCAAAGATTACATGTATACAAAAAAAGTGTAAAATTCGAATACTTTACAATATTTATTTTTTGTTTTTCTACCGAGGGACCATATGGCACAATATCTTTTGAACGCCCATTGTTGCTCAGGTGAGCGATGTGGCCCCATGGGCCTCTTGTTGAAGTTCACTGACACATTACACCTAAAAGTAAAGTAAAAGTGTACAGTGTCTATGCAAAATTCCATGTACACTCTACACCAACGTTATTTGATTGTAACGTGTCGGATAAAGTTTAATGTACATTCTAATTCTAAAGATGGTATCAATTATCAAATCCGGAAAGAACATGTCTTATTGGTACATGTATGTCTTATTTAGTAATAATTTTATTGCATTCAAGTTATTGAGGTTAAGAAAGTTAGTAAAAAACTTTTAATAAAAATTATCTTTCAAGAAATAAAGCAATTTTTTTAATGTACATGGGATCAATTTTCAATTAACATTGGGAAGTGTAAGGTTTTTACAAAATAACAACAAGCATTTTTATTAATGTACATGGGATCCATTTTCAATCAACAAATCTGGCAAGTGTAAGGTGTGTACAAAATAACAACAAGCATTTTTATTAATGTACATTGGATCCATTTTCAATCAACAAATCTGGCAAGTGTAAGGTTTATACAAAATAACAACAAGCATCCCCCTATTTTTATTTTTACCGATGACAACGACTAATCGATGTCAAGTAAAATAAACTTGAATTTCTGATATCTTGAAAACATCACTCAATGTTTCACATCCACTTTCTTGCCTTGCAACAAATTAAATATATTTAATTAGCTGCCTTTTTTTTTTAAATTTCGTATTTTTATGACATTTTTTGCTTTGAATTCTGCAATTTCAAAATTGGTGTTCTGGAACTTGCCTTGAAGAATAGTTATATATTAAAACAAATAAAAAAAACCAATCAAATAATAACAATATTTTGATTCCCTCAAAACTTTATAAATTCCACTTCAAAACTTGTAATTTTCAATTTTTAAAATTTATCAGAATGTGACAGTACAGACATTTATCATATTTTTCTAAAACTTCATTTATCAATTATTTAATTTTATCTATAAAATATAAAAGTAAATGGATTTGATTTGAACATATTTTTATTGTACAAAAATTACAACAGGGATTGGACACAAGTTCAAAAACTTAGATCGCCCTCTTCCAATACAAGTATATAATACAGTAAAAATAATG